>NC_142379.1:15335000-15635000 GCF_059441005.1 Hippichthys cyanospilos | reverse complement strand
TTGTCAGTTTACATTAACATGGAAGCAGCTGCAGTATGCGCACGTGATGGCATACACGATTACTAGAAAGTCAAAAGCAACTCGGAGCATTTTGTGAAGAAAACAAAAGCCATCAGCTGGAACGCACTTGAAGACAAACGTAGCCACATACAATACAAGGAAGTGTTGAAGCATTTAAAGGGACACTGTGAAAGATTTAGACCATTTTTCACTACGGACAGCAGGGGGTGCTGCATTTACCATTGTCTGTAGTTATAACAAACGTGACAGCCTCCGGAGAAGTGCCACCCCCCTTGGAGTATAATTTAATGGTAACTAGACCTAGGGTTATATTCAAAACATGCTGCTGTTGGTCGTTAAGAACAAATTTATTTGCAAGTTTTTTATATTTATAATCATTTAATGTTTTCCTTTTTAATGAAAAACGGTCTAAATCTTACACCGTGTCCCTTTAAGGAAAACATCAGAGATATCTTAGCTTGTTTTAAATAACAGTGGGAAGATCATGAAAATTTCACCTCACCAGGAGGTTGTTTTCATGCGCATGCATTGCAACAAGGTGACAGATGAAAAACAAAGTCCTGGTTCTGGGCCTCCTCACACGGTAGGAAATGCCCGGATCACCTCACCGATCTCTCACAGCACATTAACATGCCACTAACATTTGTTGTTGTGATCCAAGCATACAGCAAGCCACAGTTGCTCCCGAAAAGTGAAAGAAACATCATCTGACCGTACAGCTGCTGCACAGCCAGGATGTCGTCCCAGCTCATGACCAGACTGCGGCCCAGCTTCCTGTAGTACGGCGACATGAGCGCGTGACGCACAGGCGAGTGGCCCAAACCCAGAGTGTGGCCGATCTCGTGGGCCATCACCATGAACAGATTAAGGCCCTTGTGCCCATTCAGGGTCCACCGCTCAGCCTTGTCGAAGTGGGCTTCCCCTCTGCGTGGCAGGAAGGCGTGAGCCAAGGTCCCCCCTGAAACGGTAAAGATACCACACGTGGTCACATCATCTCCCTTTCTCTTCTAAATGTTTACAGTAAGAGAAGAGAGTCCATTTTCGAGAAAAAAAATGTATAGTACACTTTATTTCAACAAAATTTCTCATAATAGTACAGTATACGGGACTATTGGATACTTCAGCAAATTTTTGAAGATACTCTATACCAATCAAAAACCTGGAAGCACCTTCGAATTCACATGGCCTCGGAAACATAATGAGGATTCAAGCTAGGAACTCACAAAGCACCTTACCCAAATAGCAAGGTGGGCAAAGTTGTTATCGTGCTGAAATGTTCCTATTTTGAAGAATCTGAATTACAACACACATACTGTGAGTAACATGTTTTTGGTTATTGATAATGCCCTGCCAATCATGCCCTGCGATTGGCTGGCAACCAGTTGAGGGTGTCACCTGATGTGTTTTCAGGACTAGACTCTTTTCATATGGGTCACATTGGGAGAGGATATGGGTCAAGGAAGTGCTCCTTTTGTTTTCAGTTAACTCAAATTCTTTAATGACTTATGTTTGGTTCCATTTATTCAACTTACGCGGCATATTGCATAAATGTAAAAAGAGATTTTACATTGACATTTGGCAGTGCACTGAATATAACCAATCATGTCTTGAGAGTCTGGACCGGAAAAAATGAAATTATCATTTTTTTATATTCGTTGTTGAGCCATGTATATCAAAATGTAAAAACTGGTATATTTTGGTCACCAGTAGGTGCACTACATGTATAACGAAATATCATATAGCTGTTTTTAGGACGTGACTCTTATTATACATGAGAAATTTGGGATTTTTTTTTTGTAGTTATTGAGCATTTCCCCTTTTTTGGCAAAGTAAATATAAAATTATGAAATGAAGTTTGATGCCCCACCCTAGTCATATGCAAGAAGTTCAAAAAGTCAAGATTTTTTTTCTCAGTTGTTTTTCTAGGATGTGAGGTGGCAAAACCTAAATTTGGCTCAAAAGTGTATGACGGGGAAAAATACTACAAATACTTTTGTGGAATTAGATCTTGTTTTTCAAATTTTACAAGTCATTTTAAGTTGTTGTATCATTTGGTCTTCAACAACAACAAGAGATAAACAGGATCATTTATTAAGGCACTCTGATATCTTGTAAGTTAAGATCTTTGAGAAATAGGTTGCAAATCAGCGGGATACGATGACAATGGATACGGAATCGGATCAAAATGGAGGATGAGGAATGAGATCGATAAGATAATGGGATCAGAATCGCTATCAGATCCTTTGCGATTATCACAGGAAATTCACTTCGTCCCAGACCTGGCCCGTCAAAGGCGTTGCCTGCCCCGTCGTTGTGGTCGCCCTCATAAAAGGCCAGCCGGATGTCCGCCGGGCCTTCGGGGGCTTCCTGGAAGGCCAGGCCCGACACGTTGCCCCACAGCTGGAAAGCGGCGCTCACTGCCAATCGCACTGAGCCCAGAGACAGGTGGCTGGGCCAGTTCTCAATCTGGTAGGCCAGGTGATGTTTGTACCACTTGTCAGCTACACAGACCACATGCAAGACATGAGACATGCCAGTATCAAAATCATTTCGAGATGTATAGCGTAGTTATTTCATTTTGCATAATACCTTTCTCAATGCATGTACAAAAGATCCATTCCTGTAACCTGCCAGCAAAGCACTTGAGGCAAACAGCAAAATAACCAATGCAAAGCGCTCTTGCATATAAATTAACTTCTGAGGAAGGCAGTTAACAGCAAACCAACTGTGCATCTTTGAAAACAAAAATCAACTCACTCAAAATGTTGTATCATCAAGGTATTTTGTTTTTCATGCATAATGTTCCAAATTCACCCAAAAATTATTAGAACTATTTCCATTGTAGAAAGTATAAACAGTATAAGACACCTTGTAAAACACAACTAAGTCATGTCTGCCATCTAGTGGTGAAGGGTGATTTTACGACCTAAAACTACAGTGGATAGGGCATATTCTTAGTTGTTTTTTTTTTTTTAACTAGTATACTTGGGGTATTTTTTTGTTTGTTTGAAGGGATTCATACAACAAACATTTCCTTTATGTATGGGACTGGCCAACAGACTGACCACAGTGTGACGAGCCTAACCAACATGTAGCTCCGCCCCTGGTTTGGGTGGCAATGTTTTTGTCATACTGTATGAGGGACGTGCACAGCTTGTGGCACATTTTAGCCAGCTAACTCAGTGTAAGTCAACTCAAACAGTCATCACTGCATACAAATGCTCACACAAAAACGTACACAGTCAAAACTAAGCTGACACAAATTCTACCTTAGGTTAATGAGCATCACATTAAACTGTTAAGCAATCAGTCACGAAAGGCCATGGAGGCGGTGTATCAGTGTATCGTTAGTTCACTTTTGGGATTTTAAACTGAAAACGAAAACCTTTCCATTGGTTGGCGTGACTACGTCGGAGCATAGGCTGTGAGTCGTAAAAGGGTAGCCTGGTTTATAAGTACTGTACTACATTACGAACTGCCAGGTATTGCCTGTTTTTTTTTTTTTTCCAAGCAGAGCCATGACTCACAAGTTCAAATGATATACTGTACTTTTATTTTCCGTATAAGATAACCAAAAGTCTCAACTAACAAGCACGATGATCACATTCTGACTTGTTTGTGTTTTTTATAAACACTCACATAATGTAAGCGCATGCGGTCATAAACACACCAAACACACATGTTAATGGATACAGAGGTGGCGGAAATTCTGTATATTCAGCCGCTCTTTAAGTTGCACAAAGAATCCTGCAGTGTACAAACAGGAATACACAACATTGCAATCTTCAAGCAGAGCAAACACACAAACGCAGCCAGGCATGTAGTGCACATCCACCACAGCACTCAGACACAGTGACTGCATGACAGGAAACAATCTTAAGATATGCATGCAAAAATTTGGGACATCCAGCATACATGTGAGCAACTGATTTACTGTTAAAAGTATGACTTCAAGACATAAGTATCTCATCTGAAGGCAGGGAGGTTCTGGCACTTATCAAGTGGGAAGGCTTGCATGACGTAATGTCAGCGTTAGAATGGACAAACATACTCAAGCCACAGTGCTTTAAATTCTCACTGAATTTGAATGCAGGCTTGCTCTTTTGAGTGAAATGAACGCTCACAAAAAGGGTGGGTGAAGAAAAGATTGCCAGCATTCCTGGGCGAGTTAGTTTGTACCTGTCCCATCTATCTATTTCCCAGCAGTCGTTTTGTAACCGTCTTCCTCCCGAGCCTCGGTTAAAACGAACAACAGTTTTTTGTTTTGCTTTATTTCTGGAGTGTTTTGGAGATACAAAAATGCACACGACATACAGTATGGAAGGTTGATTTATATTGGATACTGTCGATCAGAAAATATTTGAGTTCGAAGGGGCATGTGTATAAAAACACTCTTAGTTTCCTAATAACCAAAAAACAAGCACACACATGAATTATAAAGGGGGGAATGGGCAAAAGTGCAGTACTGTATTTATGATTTATTGTGGGGCGCCTTCTCTCCCGCTGCTCCATAGTAAGAGGTCCCTGCGGACATCTGAGAGTCCAGGAAGTCAGATACCCACCACATTCCTCCATTTCCCTTATGGAAGCAATTGCAATGATGCCCGGTGTGGCGGCGGTGTTGTTATCTCAGGCATTAGGAAGTGACTCAGATGAGAAGATAACAAGAGTTATTGTTTGTGTACAAGCTGACAGGGTTACTGGTGCTGAGCACGCCGCTTGACACGTGTGAACTTAACTTGATTAGTAGAAGGTGGAGAAGAAAGAAGACCCAAGGAGAATAGTGTACTAAACAAATTTGCAATTTGGGGCTTTTAACCCCAAATTAAATGAGCTGTTTTGGGGTTTAGGTTCCATAAAATTTATAGAAGATCTGTCACCAAGCTAAGACAAGTAGTCATATAAATACCGTAATCCCCCAAATATTTGATGCACCCGTGTGTAGGACGCAGACTTAACTTTTTGTTGCCGTGTATGGGACTCACCAACAGTTTGGCAACTATGTAAAAACCAGAGCAAAACTAAAAAAAACCTCATCTTTGTAAATTGTTCATATTTTCTTGTGTTCATATCCATAATTTAATATTTGTTGTGGGTTGATAGAGTTTCAGATTTTCCACATTTGAGCGATCGGTGAATGCTACACCAGTATAATGTTGAATATGCAGTTGTTTTTGCTTTTCCTCGCATCGCGGTTCGTGTTCAACTTGCCATAAACACCCAACGTTTCGCACGATCCGGGCTCCACTGAGTTAACGATTGTATGGATATGCCAAAAGACCGCAATTAATAAACGAGTCAAATAGAATACCTTTCCGTATTCTCTAACTGGCGCAGACAGGGACCACAACCTCGCCACTCTTAGTTAAATCAGCTGGAGACATCATAACTTTTACATGATCCTCTGCATTTTAGTAACATTTCTGTGTGTGAACAAGGACGGACTCGAACATTGGTTGAGTCTGCCTGCTTCATTTATTGAAAATAATGCCGTAACAACCTCAGCTAACAGGAGCTGCTGTGACTTGCAACAGGCACTGGCTGCAAACAGCCAACTGACTTCCACTCGTCCTGTTACGGTAATTTTTCTAATTAAGAATAGGTCTGGTATAAAATGCACACAAAAATGTGAAAACTCCGCTTATGTGGCTGACTGATCAATCTTCTTCGGATGGTGTCGAATTAGAAGAAAAAAAAAATCAAGTCTTTAAATTACCGTTTAGAGGACCCACCCACCCTTTTGGCCTCCATTTTTTGTGTGTGTGCGTGTGCAGGATAGCAAGGCAAGGCAGAGGTTATATATATGTTGAAGTCATTGCACCTGTGAAAACCACAGCCTTACACACGTCCACATATCATTCTGGTAGCACTTATCAAGGACGAGGGTGGTGGAATGTCAACTCTGTAAATATTAGTGGGAACATCCAGAGCAGCACACAAGTCAAGGTTTGTTTTGCTACTAGTTCAGAAGCAGTGACAGCAGTAAAATCACTGCAACTGAAAGCTTGATTTTCCACAGCGAATGGCTGATCAGGTCTAGAGTTGCAACACATTCAAGACAGAGGGACCTCTAACAGACAATACAGTAGGTACAAATATGTAGATACTGTATAACCAAAATGCCAAGTGGGAGCTTTAAGAAAAGCTCATGTCTGATTAGGGATCTAAAAGTGTATAAAATTCAAGATATTGCATGTTTTGCCCCTGAGGAGGCACAGAACGGTGTTTTTAAATATACTGTATGTACACTAAGAATTGTTTCAGACCCAACTAAGCCATGAACACACTGATTTTTTTTTTCAAATCAATAATTGACAGTTTTCCCAAAATGACTCATAGAAAGTCAGTCAAGATTCCTTGAAAACTATAGAGGTTGATGGTGCTGTATTGATTATAAAATACAGCATCGGAATAAATGCAGCGGCTTCTCCTAGATCAGGTTTAATTCTGATTCGACAGAAATTCAACCGCTTGCTGAAAAAAAAAAGAAATCTCAATTTGAACACATGTAATATGAAGAGTGTATTTGTTTCATAAATGCCGGCTGTGATTCATCACAAGTCACGGACACATATGTGTCCGTGAGCAAAACATTGGGCGAGCTGTGGATGGGTTTGCCAGATGGAACATGTCAGGTAGCACCAACATGAAGAGGCAGCGGCACACATCAGCCGTCACCGCATTCCCCGAACATTAGCCAACTCTTTATGTGACACTGAGGAATGCGTAACCACACATCACAATGCCGCAGGAACCGCACTTACAATAGTTTGCTATCTTTATTTATACTTTTAATTCGGTTTCGACTTCTATTACCTGTATTTTTTTTATTTACGTTAACCGTTTTATTACGTTGCGGGTCAAATTGACTCGTTTTGGAAAATCTAAAAATAAAAAAATGGATTACATGTAGTCTGCTGGCCTCTGTTTTTCAATTTTGTTTTTAAATTGCATTAGATGTTTGTTTGTTTGTTTGTTTGTTTGTTTTTGGATGGTTAGAAGTTCGGGTCATGTTGACCAATGAGCACAAAAGCAGGGTTACGCGGTAATCAGTTTCTAGAGCAAGTTTGTTTTGAAATGCTCCATTTTTCTTTTCTGTCGATACATTTGGGATTAGATTTCATTTTTGAAGATAAGGATTTGTCAGGATTTGGTTGAGGAAATAAACTACCCCCTTCTTTATTTACAAAGTGTGTGCAATTTCATACAAGTGTGTAATGGTAGTTGTCAGGTCATGTTTTAATTAATACAATATCATAATTCTTATTCAAGTTACAAATAGAACTCAAAATGATGCCGCACAAAACTTGTGCATGTACAGACATTAATAAGAGCATGAGAGTGCAATCCACTCAAATGCTGTTTAAAGTGCTTCAAACTAGACGTCTGCAAAAAATTGGGCTTTTTAAGGACCTTCTTAACTGCCGTTAAACACGGCAGTATTTAAACATCTTAGATTGCAGTGACCTTTCCAGCCATAAATACTTTTACAGCTGTGTCTCACAAAGAACATTAGGATATTAGCCTAAAGGCCTGTCTATAATTTAGATTAAAAAAAACATTTAGGAGGGAAATCAAAGTGCTGTAGAACTGCTTTGAAAAAAAGGTTGAAACCTTGATGGGTTTGTTGCTCTTCTTGCATTATTGTTGTAAAGCGAGACTTTGTCAACTTTTTTTTTTTATTCTCCTAAACTTCACTAACCTTATTTACAAACCTTTAGCTCTGTGAACTGATTTTAGTTTGCAAAGGTGGACCCACCCTGCTAAATACTAAACGGCATTCCAGCGCACAGCATGCATGCGCACATTACAGCCTCTTCACCAGGACATAAAGTCCATGACGCACGTTTGGCAATGAAAAAAAACAACAACCTTTTACTGCTGAGCGCTTCCTCCGGCGCCATGGCGGTCTTGCGGCAGAACTCCTCGCAGTGAAGATGACATTCACCCTGTGGGCCCACACCTGCTGACTGCCCTTATCCGACACGCCGCAGCGCGGCTCGGCCATCTGCCTCAAGGTGGCGCTGTCTAATTCACCTGTCATGGGGAGGCGGGACAGCCACTGGAACTCCCTAAGAAGAGAAGAGGGCAAATATTTGTCGATTGCTGCCATTCCAAAAGGCCATAATATACAAATCACCATCAATAATCAAATATTGCATTGAGGCCAGTTGTTTTTCTTTAACAGGGTTCTAGTTTTGCTGGTGAACATCTTAAAAACGATGTCAGTGGTTCTCAAGCTGTGTCCGATTGAACCATTGGGGTTCTGTGAGTGAGTCTTAGGGGTTGGTGTCAATTGGTGATGAGACGCCCCGCTTGGCCGTCACTGGCGGCAGATGATCACGTTACATTGCTTGGCCAATCGGTGACCCGGGGAATTTGTTGACAAGTAGTCAACATGTTACCATTGGTGAAACACTCAACTAGCTGTGTTAAAGATGGCGAATCTAATATTCGGAATATCACATAAAAGGTTTCCCAAATTCCTCTTACAAATAAAATCATTAGCAACAGACATTTAATCATCGTAGATATGATTTCAAGTTCGGCTACATTCAGTCTTGGAGAATTTGAAGCTAAGCCAGCTTGCTGTTTTTGCGTGCTGGGTGAAAGACGACACGAAAAAAAGGCTTTTCTTATTTCATAAGTCTCTAACAATAACAACTAACTAAGGCAGTAAACGTAAAGAAGCATGCGGATAACTTCTTCAGACGATAAACTTCTAAGGCAGGGGTGTCAAACATACGGCCCGGGGGCCAGTTGATGCCCACAAATGGGTTTAATAGGGCCCGCGAGATGATTTTGTCAAGTATAAAAATGAGCTCATGTGAAAATGGGAGGGGTTCAGTACCTCCAACAAGGTTAAGAGCCACATAAGTAGATATATTCTCTATTTTTACTTAGTTTTTATGTTGTTTTATGAGTTATACGATGCCAAGTGCTGTCAGATAATATTTTTTTAATCAAAAATTTCCAGCATTATTTGTGATTAATCAAAATGTTCGACAGCAATTGTCTATAAAGCTTATTACTGTATTTACTTCAGCAAAATTTTGGACTTAACGTTAGACCTCAAATGAAAACATGTTTTGTTTCGGACAGTTGTAATAGCTTGCATTGAGCCTTTAATATGATTCTATAGCAGTAAAATACAACTGTTGAACAAAACTACCAAACCTGACTCATCTTTACAGCCTTTTTTGTACTTATTGAAACAATTCTTCAAGCTTTACATACAGACACAAAATAAAAGGAATTGCGGGAGTGGGAATAGGAGTGATGTGAAAATTTTGAAATCCAGGGAGCGCCCTAAAGCCCAACGTCACTTGCATAGTTTGACTAAGTGATCTTAAATCTACTTGTAAGCATGTTCAATCTTTTTCCAGTTCGGCACTGGCAAGCGTGCAGTCTCAAAGGCGGGGTTCCTGAAATTCCTAGATGGTTCAGAGAGGGTTCAGGAGAAGTTTGTGGCTTACAGGTGAGTGAGGGTATGCTTTTACAGACCCTTGGGGCCCTTTTACCACACCCACTAATTAACACAGGGTACCATTTGGCTCTCTCCGCTGCCAACAAATCTGTCACATTACATCATCGTAAAGAACTTACCGGATTGCTGATTGCATCTCAACCGCATTGTGGATAAAGGTGTCATGTTGAAGGTAGCCGTATTTTTCCAGAAATGCCTGCAATAGAGATCATGATCGTCAATGCAACTAATGACGTTGCCCAACCTTTAAACCTTTGGCTTTGAACGACATGATATTATTCGAGAGCAAGAATTTTTTCTAAAGATGCCGTAGCCAAACCGCCCATCTGAACCCTCACCCAACTCTTTATATGAAGTAAATCAAGTACGGAAGCATGCAAATACAACAAAACTAGAACCTTGGTACATGGTGACAGACAGCGATGCAATGGGTTTGATTTATGATATTTTTAACCACGCTGCTTGTTGAGACACTTGCACAGGTTCACGATTACAGATGCGTTTGACGGTAAAGGAAAATTAAAATAAAAAGAAACAAAGGCACAAAGGAATGTGCAATATAAATACTCCTTAGTCTGTCTACACGCAAAGAATGATGCCCGAGGATATTGTTTATTGGAGGGGAAAAGTAGAGCCATCCATATACCGGTATAAAACCACGACCCAGATGAGACTTGAACAGCAAGCAGGGCTGCTCAGGGTCTACACACCCCAGGTCATATGACAGGTTTTTATGATACATAATGAGACCAAAATTGATCTTCTCAAAACAACACTGAATTTCATAATACAACAAAGTATTATTAAAAGGGAAAAGGAGATAAATATAAGAGAAAGCAATCACCACAATTCTCAGACTATTGTTTTACCGGTGGGTTGCCCCCTGGTGGCTCGTGAAAAAAAAAAGAAGATAAAACTGGACTATAAACCACAGGGCTCAAAACAGGGTGAAAACGTTGAGGTTTATAGCCCGAAATTTGCGGTACTCAAGTATGCATACGCTGGGTATGTGCCACAATTGGAAGAAAAAAATTTGACACTGAAAGGCTTGTGAAATGGGAGTCAGCACACACTTGTCACAAATTCACGTGCCAGATTAATCCCGTGTAAATTTCAAGTGTAGACTCTCGAGTCTTGTTTTTGTCTTTGCTTTCCAGCAGAAAACAGAATTTTCTACATACTCTGACTGCTAATTTTAACTGCGCATATTTTAGATCCAGTCTTTCTTTGAGCCAGCGCCTGACCATGCTTTACTGTTGACAATTTTTTATTTTGTTTTTTGGGGGATGTCGAGCAGTTTTGTTGGCGTCAAACGCTTTTGGGGATTATGGCGCAAAAAATCAACCCGATGAAGAAAGCATAACGAGAAAATTGATTCAGACATCATCCCGTAATATATTTTTTTTCTAAATGTAAGATTGAAAGAGTATCTGTTTTGTCCTTTTCAAATGTAACCTACAGCCACAAACAAGGCAAAAAGAGCGTATGTAGAAACATTTCCTGTGTTTGTGGCGATTAGTCTAATTAAGACCCAGGAGAGCTGCAAAAATCTAAACCGCATTGTTCAAAGTCGTCGGCCATTTAGAAAGACTAATTCTTTAAAGTTTAAAGGACAGTCTCAAAATTCAGAGCAAACCAACTTAGCCCTGCTTATTTATTCACCTGTGGCTCGAGCAGCGGAGAGCCGCAAGCGGCATGCGCGTTGATCAAACAGGTCACAGTCAGGATCCAGGCGGGCTTGACGCTGCTTCCAGAACGGTAGCGGTTCATCGTGGAGCGGCCACCGCATTACTGCTCAACACGCGGACTTTTCGTGACAACGCTGGTTGACTTTACAAGAGCGTTTCATGTCTACCGTCTCCATCTCCGTGAGCGGGCGGAAGTCGGCCCCGCCCCTCGTCAGAGCCTACACGTGAAGGTGGATAGAAACCAGGACCATTCCGTGCTTTAAGCACCACCGAACAAAATGCAGGTGCTGCCGTCACACAGCCGAGTTGAATTCAGCTTGAACGCAGCTTGAAGAAGCCACCAGTCCCACGTTATCATACTCACACCACAAATTAGAGCGCCCCCCCCCCTCCGAAATTCTGTCCACACAAGTTGCGGGTAGACACGAATCCGATTTATTACCAGCAATGCACTCAAACTCCTGACATTAGTTGCACAGGGACTGAATAGCTCATATCGAGTGTTTGGTATCCTTACTGAAACACCCCCTCACCAGAAGCTCCACAAGTTGCATCGTTAGATGACTTCTCCAAGTCCACGAATGCCAGTAGACCAGTTGAGCCAAATCCCATGCACCAAAGAGGATTCTGTCGTGGGCCGTTTTGCAAAGAAAAAACTACGACGCTCCCACTTGAGCCGAAGTTCCACTTTCTGTTGTTCTCTCATCTCCAGCACCTTTGAGTTGAGTTTGGGTGATTCCTCTGCAGTTGGACCACTCTCAACACCCCCCCCCCCTTTTTTCTGCCTGTCTTCACGCTAAATGAACTATTTTAGCCAGTGCCACATATTTCCTTTGTTGAGCCAACATTTTTTTTTGATTGCCAAGAAAATAAAAAAAATTGGGGGTGTGAATAAGAAATGAACATCCACGTTTTCTTTTCCTCCCAAAGTAATTTAAAGTATTGGATGTTCAGAACACAAAAAGAAAGATCACCTTTTAATATTTGTTGGGGAAGAGAAACAAAGTAAAACATTTTATTCCGTTCATACAAAACAATGGTACAAAGGTCTACCACACATCTGCACCTAGGACAGAAAAGTAAAAGATGTACAAAGAAATAAAACAAAACCATCTGCGCACAAGCCACAGCCAGTGGGTCCTGGTTATCATACAAATTGCCTCAAATACAGATCGAATAATATTCATGACTCGCTGCAGTCTATGAAAAACGGGCAAAGGTCAAAATGTTTCATCCCACTTTGACAAAGCTGCGTCTATGTTGGACTGCGGCTGGAGGGATGTCCAGCTGCTCTACACTTTAATATGGCCGCTCCCTTCTGTCATCTCTCCGGTCACCCCTGAAAAGACAAATTTGAGTCATATTAAAAGACTGACAAACATAAACCAAAATTGATCCAAAGGCGTCCTGCATTATTCACTTTCCTTACAGCTAACAAGTGCTATTCCGTGACGTTCGTACGTCACTTTTACATCCCGCGCAAAAAAGCCCAAGCTGTAAAACTGCTTTTCATATTAATCAAGACTTGAGAAAATAGGCAAGCATTCTGAGCTTCAAACTCAAAGTAAGAGACGCCCTCTGCTGGCACAGGAAGTTGAGGGTGCAAAC
Organism: Hippichthys cyanospilos; assembly: GCF_059441005.1. NCBI lineage: Eukaryota > Metazoa > Chordata > Actinopteri > Syngnathiformes > Syngnathidae > Hippichthys > Hippichthys cyanospilos. The sequence continues at coordinate 15,622,196 of NC_142379.1, read as the reverse complement.
GTGTCAATTTCATTCGATTTTAGTGTTATGGTTTAAGGTCATTTTCATAATAGTCCTCAACACGCGTATGGCGTTTATCAAGACAGACGACCTTGCTGGTCGTATAACGCTCACCGTCCTCCCATTTTGTATCCTCCTCCATATCCGCCACCACCTCTGTCGCCATAGCCGCCTCGGTCTCCACCACGGAATCCTCCGCGGCCACGGAATCCACCCCCTCTGTCACCGCCATAACCGCCTCTGCCTCCACGATCTGCAACAAGTGATTTAGGTTCACTTTTCATATGTGGCTGCATGAAAGCAAAATGGCGGACGATGAGCGTGGGAGATTAAAAGCTGGCACCTCCGAATCCCCCTGCATCCCCAGGTTTGGGAGCGCCGCACTTGTTGCACTCTTGTCGCCGCGCAAAATTCATGTTGCCGCAGGAGCTGCACACAACACAGAACACGAAAGGATCAGGATACAGACTTGACCATTATAATGCATTTGCACATCGGGCGTCCACTGCAGACAAACCTGTTGGGGCAAGGCCAGTCTCCGCCCTTCATGTCAAAGTTAGGACCTCCACCGCCACGACCTCTGTAACCTGAAGAAAATGGGGGGCTATTAACACAGAGGACCCTAGTTTAGTATTCACGCGCCGTGTGCGTTCTAAATGCACGCCTGGGACTAGTTCTCTCTCTTCCGGTCACTTGCGAGACTGCGCCGGATTGGGCGGGAGAGCGCTTGCGCCACTGTGCGCCATGACGAGACGGAACAAGAAGAGTGCCTGCCAATCCTGCCGTTAGTAGCATTACGAATCAGGGCACAAATAGACTCTCTGGTCCCTGCATGACAATGGCGCACAACTGTATCCCTTTGCTGATGACGACTGTGCATGTGATGTGAAGACTGACTTGCATAGCATTAAAATTTTCATGAGTTTATTTAAATGATTGATAGATTGTTTCGTTTAATTTGATTGATAGATTTACATAAATGTATAAATTATTGTACGATAAAGGAGAGGATTGTCACACTGTTAAATATAGACCGCCTCCAAACTTGCCTAATTGCCTCTCAAGCCTCACTCTGTTGGGCAGACAGGGTTGCAATTAAAATCTTTTTTTAAATGATCAGAATTATTCATTTGTTAGATGACACTTGGACACATTTATGAAATAATTACAATGCCACCAACATACACACATACACACTTCAGAGCACAAATCTGTCCATCAGCACTTAGTTGAGCAAAATAGCGTCTACAACACCTGCAACTCAAAACAGCCAATCTTACAGGTAATCTAGTCAATTTTTGAAAACCAAATTAGCAGTTGCTCCAAATGGCCAGTCCTGCCGCATTCATCAGAAAGTACAGTGAGATGTAACCAGTATACCAACTTCACAAACACGCTGAACTAGACTTACACTGGCGCAAAAGCTGAACTAGACGTACACTGGCGCGAAATTTAAGCTGCACCCTCTTTTCCGACATGCGTAGAGTACATTGTGGTAAAAAATATCCTGGCCTCAGAGAAGTGACAACCATATGGGCGCCGGTACACCCAAACTGGCACCACATCATCCATAACATGGTAGACATGACCTGCACCAAACTGAGGTTGCACACTTTTGATTTTTTAGAACGGGCCTAAAAAGTTAAGACCCCGAGAGCGGATATGTGAGATGTGCATTATCAGCTCTACTGACCCCCTCTTCCACCACCTCGTCCTCCTCCCCGCTGCGTGAACTCTGCGCGGCGGGTGGCAAAAGACACTTTGATGGGCTTGCCATTGAAGTCTTTGCCTGCGGCAACAAACGGAAGCACTTATCAGATGATGAATGACGGAACGATTAGCAAGTACGTTGGTCCGTGTGCAAATTCCATTACCGTCAAACCAATCAATGGCAGCTTTGGCAGAAGGCGGGTCATCAAAGGACACGGTCGCTTCACCCTTTGGCCGGCCAGTGGCCTTGTCAGAGTAGAGGTTGATCATTGGCTGGCCGGTCTTCTTGTTCACCTGAAAGTGCAAAAGTTAACCATTACTACCAACCAGGGTTAGAGTTAGTCGTAGCTTCAAGCACTCAGAAACGGTTGCGACCGCACTCACTCTGCAGTGATCGGCAATTGGGACGTAGAGACGGTAAGAATCGGTTAGTCAGTGTAAACGAGCATACCTTGATAATACCAATTTGCTTGAAGAAGTCTCCCACTTCCTGAACGGTGGCATCTTCTCCCAGGCCTTGGACAAAAATGGTGTTGTTGTCAGAGTTGTCCGGATCCCCAGCTGCGAAGAACGGAAATTCAAAATCAGTCATGATCAAACAAGCATCTTTAAATTAACCGCGCTTGTGTCGCTAACTCCAAAGTGTTAATAATTATCCGTCTGATATTTACCCGAGTCATCCCTTGAGCCGTAGTCTCGAGAGCCTGCAAAACAGGTAAGAGGGTAAAGACAGCGTGAACCGGAGGTCTTTAACATCTGCAATCTCATTTCACAATCACATCCTAACAATATAGAAATTTAACAAAGTTCAGAATACAGCTCTTGTGTTAGGGGTTTGCATACCGTAGGCTCAGTCACCTTTCAAACGTGAAACTGATTTGTTCAGGGTTTTTTTTTTGTTGTTGCTTGTTTTAAAAACCACCAACTTTTAAGTTCTAGAAAGTTTACCTCTCCATCCCGGGGAACTCCTGCCCATGTTAAAAATAAAGTGTTGTCTTCATGCAGCCATTACCATTATTTTACATCTCAGGCCCCATGTCTGTTACCATATCTGTAAACTAAAGAGAAATCCAAATAACAAGTTGAATCCCTTGTGATCTTGATATGACATTGGTGGCATTCAGAGTTGCTTTATCCCCATTGCTCTTTTTGTGCTAAGTCAAGTTTTTCCTCCCCCACCGACACAGTTCTGATGCTCGTCACTTACCACCGAAATTTTTGTAGCCACCACGGTCACCACCTCTGCAGAGGAAAAATTGGAGATATGATGGCTTTTCCTTGTCCCAACCGAGAGCTCAAAGCTCCCCTACATCCCACCAGTATGCACTCCTGTCAGGGTGTGTGACTATGTGGAATGTCTCACACGAGGAGCGTTAGTCTTTGACAGTTATCAGTGGATAGTTGACCAGGTAGTTCTGACTCAAGCAGACAAGTGAATACCTTATCACATGTCGCTCGGTCGTAAGAATTTGACCAATTTGGTACTTGTTGCTGCTTTCCATCAAGTCAAAAAAAAGAAAAATAAAAAAAAATTTAAAAAAAAGAATGTAGATGGTTGAGGCAAATTTGTGTTTTAATATGAGGGGCCAAATTTGTGTGAGGGGCTTGATACGCAATCTTCCACTGAGTGCGGTTTTGACATCCATTAACTGAGGTCCTTGTTATAGTTCAATCACTGTCAACACCTGTAGTATAAAATGTAGATCCATGTTAACAGAACACACATGTTGGCCATTGTCAAACATACAATAGTTGAATGAAACCTGTTGAATGCGAAGCAGCTGACGACGTCGCTCCAGGTCTAACCGCAGCATTTCAGCCAAGAGTCCCTTGTTCAAAAGCTACACGATCCTCAGAACACGGACAGACCAAAGCGTTTCATTCACACTTCTTCGCTAGATTCGATGGAACCTTGAAAGGCTTAGTTATTGCATGTTAACGCTCCTCCTTTGGCCGTGCATTTTTTTGTTGCGCAAATCTCACACCTGTGTCCTTGTCAATTATTTGAGTGACACAAAAATGATGCCCGAGAAAAACTAAATCTTAAAATGACCCAGCATAGCAAAATGAGTCGAACCTCACAGGTAGATTCAGAGATACAGGTTATCAGTATAAATCTGATCTTGCCTTTTCGCTAAATTAGTACTCATTTGAATAATTCTACATGTTTATAAGCAAAATTAGGCCTAGAATCGGCAAGCTTTTTGTAAACCATCCACTCTTATCTTAAAAAATAAATAAATAAAATAAAACACTAGCCTCTCATAACCTTGTTGCGATCCATCTGAGTATTTGTCCTCAACCCAGCATCGATTTGATAGATGATCATATCTGGCAGGGTCAGCATTACCAGCAACGGCATTGAACGTAAAGTGCATCTTGCTTGTTTTTCAGTTAATTTTTATGAGGTTTACTTTTTTTGGGTCAAAAACAAAGCATGTGACTTATAAGACATACAGTTTAAAATATATACATTCAATCTTTCAAGCTGGGTTATTCAAAGTTTTCCTGACAAAACTATATGCCGTACGCAATCATGAAGCATCCGTGCCCCGCCAAATCATTTTTTTTGCCATCCGCTTCATGAACGGCTGTCATCTTTGCCCCTCTCAGCATTGCCATGAGAACACAGAAAATGGGCGGATCAATTACCCTTCTTTCATCCATACATTTTCACTTATCCTCACAAGGGTTGCTGGCTTACTCGTGCCTATCCCAGCTGACTTTAGACAGTAGGCAGGGAACATCCTGAACTTGTTGCCAGGCATTTGCAGGGCACACAGAGACAAACAACCATTCACGCACCTAATCATACCAAGGACAATTTAGTATGTCCAAAACACTTGCCATGCATGTTTTTGGCGAAGCCGGAGTGCCCGAAGAGAACCCAAGTGGGCTTGGGGAAAACATGCAAACTCCACGCCAGGTGGATTTGAACTCGGCCCTGAATTGTGAGGCAGACGTGTTAAGCACTGCACCACCGAGCCCTTCTTTCACATCTGTGGAAATGATGAAATGAGTAATAACGTTTTAAGGTAGCACAATAGTTGAATGATCAAGGGAAAACTTTTTTTCTCAAATGTCTCAAATAAATACATATACATCATCGCGAGCCATTTTGCCATGCTGGGTAAAAATGAAAAGTCAGTTCTCTGATTCACAATTGTTGACAATTTACATTGTGGCTTAAACTGCTGAGTTGACCTTTCTCTTGGGATTATTTTTAATCACCTGGTGAAAATAGAACATAGAAGTGCTGACATCCAAGCCTTTGCAGTCAAAAACTGTTTGGAGCTTCACGGAAAAGGGACTGGCTAAAGCATCTTTCAAAACTAAATCAATAATCCAAGTCCTCTGGAGAATTAGAATTAAGTGTGTGTATGATAATTAAGCAAATGCCTCTTAACCATCAGTTAAAGTACCTGGCTTCTTCTCAGGAATATTTTCCTAATAAAATAAATGTTTCACCAAATGTAAAAGATGTCTCAGAGATCATCTTCCATGACGAGCATAATGGCATGACCCATGTTGAATAAATTCCTGCTTGACGCTGTCGTGTTGGCAAAATTGTTTACCTTACATTTCCAGAATGACAACACCCTCCATCGGTTAATAACTGTCTTCATTGCAGTTATTCTTAAGTCGGGTATGAGTTTGAAATGACCATTTAACCCTGACAAGAATATTGAATACAGCGGGTCTTGGCTTAACAAAAAGCCCTAACATGATATTTCAAGGTTACAAATGGCACAAAAAGGCATTCACATTTACCGACATACTTACCAAATTTCCATCAAACGGTTAAATATTCATAAATGAAGAAGTTCAAAGGACAATTCAAGGTTACGATCGATGCAAAGCTAATTGGATTGTAAAGCTATGCAAGAATATATCAGGATGCAATACCAGTTACCACAAAGTTATTTTTTACTGTCCTATGACAATGGCCAGAAACGGTTTATCGCCAAACAGATGCATATTTTAAAAGTTGATTTTACTGCAGCGTTAAAGTAATTTGTGACTGATTGAGGCGCGTACCAATTTATGCACAAACCGAGGTTACGTAGCCATAAGAACTTAACACCGCCATAAACCAAGGACCCCCTGTATACAAGACTATATGAACATATAGTCCTAAACTTCTGGTTTTCAGGGCCTAATGGAATGCATGCTGCTTATTTGAAGTTGATGGATCAAGTTGTGTGTCATAGTACAAAACATTCAAGTACCTTAGGGGTAGTGGCACTGTGCAACTTACCCCATTCCAGGATGTCCGCCTCTTCCACCACGGTCATAGCCACCACGGTCATAGCCACCACTGCGGTCGTAACCGCCACGGTCATAACCGCCTCGGTCGTAGCCGCCACGGTCGTAGCCACCACGACCCCGGCCTCTGTAACCGCCGCCTCCTTCTGACCGGTCTCCTTGGTCACGACCATACCTGCCACCCTGCCCACCACTTTCCCCTGTCACATTCAAAGAAAAACAGAGACAAATAATGTTTGTTAAAATGACAACCTAAAAATATACCGACTTTTTTTTTTTTTTTTACCGTCATTCCATCGTCCGTAACCACCACCACCACCGCCGCCGCCGCCGCCTCCACCACCTTGCCCCTGGCCACCACTGTACGATCCTTGCTGGCCAAAGCCATCTCCACTTTGACCTTGACCACCATATGAACCCTGCTGTCCAAATGACTTCTCACTGTACCACAAACAAAAATGAGCCAGTTACACATCATTTCACCAAAGGTAATGGGTGATCACACAACTATGTAAAACAGAAATGCAATGAAAGACAACTTCTTCAACTTGGATAATAAATGAGCTCACCCAGATGACTCCTGTCCATAATTATCATAGGACTGTTGCTGCCCATAGCCTCCTTGAGACTGGCCATATCCTTCTGTCAAAAACAACAACAAAAGAAGGCACAAAGACAAAAACAGTCTATGGTCATTTGGCCTTATAAAAAAAAATCAATCCAGTCTTCGCATTAATCATTATACTACACACCTTGAGCTCCACCTTGTTGACCACCATAACCACCATAGCTTTGCCCGCCATAACCACCTGCGCCGTTTCCTTGCCCTTGACCATAATTCTGTAACATAGGAGCAATGACACATTAAGCGGATACATCCAATACATAATAATCAAGGAGAAAATTCAGATTTTACCTGTCCACCACCCTGCTGACCGCCATAAGACCCATAACTGAAAGACAATAGTGAGGCATTTTCATAAAGATTGAAATCTTTACATAAAGGATATAAATACATTGATTCCCAATGGAAACTTACCTCTGAGAGCCACCATGCTGACCATAACCCGAATCTAGAAAAACGCAAATTTCGACAAAAATATTTAGACAACATAAGAGTAAAAAACTGACCATTATTAAAAAAAAAGGTCATAATTATTGGAGCGGTTAAGCATGCCACCCCCCAGCTCCGCGACACGTTGTTCCGGTGAAAATGGCGGTCAAATGTGGCTACGACTATATCTTGGTTTCCGCCAACCAAACAGCAAATAAATACATTCTTCAATAAATAAACACAACTTTGACTTCTTTAGGGGTTCGATATCATGCAAACCTGTGTTAAAATGATACATTTTTTTACGAAATGTTATGTTAGCATCCATATGCGTTTACTTTAAATCACAGAGAAGACAACGGCTGGTTAATAAACAAAGAAACATTCATGCACACCAATGGGCGCCTCCGGTCAATTTAGCTAGCAAAGCACGACATTGCCGGGCCTACTTGATATAAAATGAAAAAACGTAAATTGTAAATCGCAGAGGCAATCGATCTTACAAATTGAAGTACCGAAATAAAAGTTTTGAAACACACAACTCGAGCCGATGTAAATGTACAATTCAAAATGGCCAATCCAAAAAATAGACGGGCCCCCATCCTAGGCCTCGCGGTGAGCAGTCGTGTTAACTTGTGAATTAACCCTTTTCATTTTGAATTCGCATGAAATTAGGCCATCCAAATTGTAATATAATATACAAAGAAACTCTTACCGGTGGCCATTATGCAAGCTTGAAAACAGATCTGGACTCGATTAAAATCCCCTGTGACTGTGGCACACGGTTGATCGCTAGGCCACCCTGCTGTACTTCCTTAATGGAGACTCTTCTTCTACATGTTAATTTATGTAGCAGAGATCCCGGTTCCTATTTTTATACTGCCTCCCAGTGTTCAATATTGTTAGGGCTCCCCATAGCTCATGGTCCATATGCTCGGAAAAAATCCGTCTGTTTGGGGTTATTAAATTTTTTTGGGTCGACGGATCCTTCACGGAAGAGGAAGTATGACAAAATTCAACTCAATAAATATTGTCTTTCAAAGCAAATTAAATATCACAATTTGATTTAAATCAATTCAAACCAAATCAAATGTTATTTACAGCAATATTTTAAAAGCTTCTTTAAAAGCTAAACGTAAGAATAAAACTTAAAACTAGATGAATGGAGCTTTGATAATGACCAGATATGTTGTTTTGTCTAAAAGCAAGGGTAGGGAGAAGTAGAAATGGATTTAATGTTTTTTTGTTTGTTTTATCTGTGTTGGCAACTAAAATATGTAAATTTGTTGTGCGTGACAGTATTTTCCAAACCCCCAAAGTTATGGCTAATAGAGCCAAGGGATCCTTTTTTGAAAACCACAGCTTTGCGAAAACTGTGTTATTTGTGCATATCAAGTTTGTTCTAAAAATGAAAACACTTAGATTTTAAAATCTAAATGCTTACCAGACTGAAACGAGTATTGCTTATCTATGCTTTTAATCTCTTACTGTATTCTTGTATAGTTTTACAACTTTTATTGACCGACTTTTTGGATTCATACATGTTCGGTAGACAAATATATACCGGTAGTCAGTCACCTTTTATTATTTTCAGCATTTTATCATCAGAACAATTTACAATGTCATTGTTCTGTATGGTGAATGTATTATGTTAAAAGAGTTCAGTCTGATATCATCAGCATTTCTGCAGAATTTTCTCCTTTTAGAATGATAAGCACAGTATATGGGGAAATTGTATCTAGCCAACCTCTGCTGTGCAACACAGTTGTGGGTGGTCTTTAAATTGTGACAAAATGCAATTCTTGATTTGCAAGAATTAACACGTTGACAAATTATTCAATTTTTATTAATTTAAATATAAAAAAGACAGGCCTTGAGCTCAAACAATTTCATCATAAAAGAGGAATGGGAAAAAGTGACAGTATTCGATAAAGTGTCTCAGCCTGGTTAAAGTACATGAAACATTCAGAAGAAGAAGAAGAAAAAAGAAAACTATTATTGTTTACAAATCCAATCTGTAAGGCAGTTTTTAAAAGGCACAGGCTGCACCATATTTGGCTGGCAACATTTGCTTACTCTTCCAATCAATGCATCACTCAAATTTGGAGAAAAAACAAAGAGCTTGTACAAGGAGAACTGTTTTGCCATACTGTGGTAAGTAACTGAGTGGACAATATATACACATCAACTGCATTAAAATGTACAGCCAGCTGTGTTTCAGTGTTACTGGCAATGGACAAACCGCTTTATTTTACTTGTCAGTCAAATGCAAAAAAGAAACATGTAGGAGGCCAGACATCATTACAGGTCAGACCTTAAAATGCTCTAACATGTAGCATTGTACTTATTTTTTTAAATTGCATGCCTGTAAGAAATAAAATACAGTAAATAATCCCCTTTGCATCACCTAACTGCATCTTAGGTTAATTAAAGATTAAACCAAACAGTAAATGTCCCTTGTCATATGATAAAGCATTGTATCGCTGATGGCAGTTACCTAAAACTATTTCCCTCAGAATCTTCATATTTTCTAACAAGCTTGATGGTATTCTTGTCTGAAGGAAATGCGTGTACACAGCCGCATACTCGTCATTCAAGTACCCATGGATTCGCATTGTTATATATTTTTTTTGCCCATTATTATTTCAATTATTATGGGCCTCAATTATACGCGAATATTCACTATCCCTATCCCTGGCAAATAGCATGTTTGACCATAGTGCTAAAGCTAGCACTCTTTCAAGAGCGCTAACAAACAAAAACAAAAAAACCTGCAGATTCACTCACTAAAATACATGATCATCAAGTTAACTGAAATGACATAATTTCATTTGCATCCTGTTATTCCTATTGAAAGTTTAAAAAAAAAAACCTTCAGAGCAATATGCCTTAATTATACCTTGTTACAGCCAGTCAACTTGAACAGCACAGGGAACCCGTGCAGTGCTTTAGGAGGCTGAAGGGCAAGTGCTGGTGACCCAGTTTCACAATATTACATAGATGAGTAGAAGAATAAAGCTGTGCAATGGGTTTACTAATAACCTGCAGAGGTAGTGCTACCACCTTTAGCTTCATGAACCAGAATGAAAATGAAAGCATGTTAAATATATTCAATATTCAGTCACAATAAAATAGGATCTTAAAAAAAAAAACAACAACAACAACAACAGTTGCCACAAATTAAAATCAACCACTTGAGTAAGGAGATTAACGCAGATTTTTTTGGCCTCTAACTCCACACATCTTGTGAGTAGCGTCCCTTGGTCATCAGTTTTTTGATGTAGTCGGTTGCCTGGGTACGCGTCATGCCTTCAAGCTCTTCTGCTATCTCATAGAAGGCAAGCTGCACATCCTTCGCCATGTTCCTTGCGTCACTAAAAGTTAAGACACACCGGATCGTTAATGTTGTCAAGTCTCCATGAACAAAAAAATTGCAAACAAAGGTGCAGCATTATTCCTTAGTCAACGCAGACTGCTTATCATTTGTGTTGAATCAAAGTTTGAAATTAGCAAACATTTAATTTTACTTCACCAGGAACTTTATCAGTTTCAAAAAGGTTTGTGTGTTCAATATTAATCACGCTTTGTGATACTGCTTGATTGTAGTTTAGTTGCTGTTTTTAAATGCTAAACAATATCATATAAAGAACCAATAAAGGATTAATACGCAGTAAACGAAGAAAATGGTTTTAAAATACAAGTTGATGCAAATAAACTTGTCTTAGTGTATTTGATTAGTCATTGGAATAATCTACGGAATAATAAATTCCAAAAACAATCAAAAGTGACTGTCCTAATTGTGACAATTACCCATCAAATGGTATAAACTATCTAAAGAAAGTATTTCCACAGCACAGTGCCTTTTTGGAAATACATTTTCTTTTCACCCCCCCCCCCCCTTTTTTTTTAAATCACAAATACAGGCAAAAAAACAAAACAAAACAATTATTCAGTCAGAACATGAATGAAACATGAATAAAGCATACCCGCAAATGTAGATATGGGCATTTTCTGAGTGAATGAGCTTCCAAATGTGCTCCTTATTTTTCTTCATGAGGTGCTGCACATAAACCTTGAAAATCAGGGGAAAAAGTAAATAAGAAAACCTTGTATTGGTTGCAGACAAAAACTAAAAATTAAACGAGACTAAACGAAAAATTGAGGAAAAAACAAAGAAATAAAAAACACATAAACCACAGTCTATAGAACATTAATACACGGAAAAAATATATATTAATTTGAAGCAAATTTGATCTAAGTGATGGGATAGTCTTCGACTGTACCTTGTGCTCCTGGTCTCGGGAGAAAGCAACATGAAGCCGTGTCAGGACTGCATTTTTCTCAGCTTCCTCTAACTCCTCTTGATAAAGATAATCTTCACTTTTATGTCTGCAGCCGCAGAATAAAACTGTTTCTCCAACCTCCTTGCCTGTAGACAAACATAATAATGTGTGCGCTAATATCGAAACATCACCCGTGCATGTGGTATTTCCTGGAACATCTTGTTTATTTGACACTTTTAAGTTAGGGGTCTGTCAGAGAAATCTCAGAAAAGAAGACTAGGACAAGCCTAGCTGCTTAAACAGCAAAAAGAGTAACTCAGACCAGCCAAGATTGACTTTTCTACGCCGGCATAGGGAAAAAAGAGCTTGGGCAAATGTAACTCGTGGGTCTTCCAACGCCAGTTTTCCACTTGCCCAGCCGTTCCCCCTGGCTTTTATTGAATAGAAGCATAGCAGATTACAAGACACAACAAAAGAGCCAGCCGGGCGCCACCGGCAGCTGGGCCAAGGTCCCGGCTCACACTTTCGTGCGTCAACAGTTCTATCTAAGGACAGGGTCAAGATGAACTAGGATTGCATAAATGGGTAACAATGAACTAAGAACATAATGATAACAACCTAATATATGATTCCCTTCACAGGGTCGAAGTTGGGGTAAATCCAAATCCGGTCTTTGAGGGCGCCTATCCAGCATGTTTTCAATGCAACCCTCCTTTGATGCACCCAATTCATATGATCAGGATAATGATCAAGTTCTACAGAGCTTCCTGATGAGCTGATCATTTGAATCAGGTGCGTTGAAAGACGGCTGCACCAAAAACATGCTGGAAATGTGCCTTTGAAAATCTGAGTTGTTGACACTAGGTCTAAATAATGTCTTTTGGCAGGTTGGCCAAAAGACTATGGCATCATCTGTGTACAGCTGCATGTTTAGGTAGGATAAACTATATGAACGTCAAGTGCAAACTCTAATACAAATTAAATTGGGACGTTTTGCAAAACATATTAAAAAAAAAAGTACAATGATTTGCAATACTTTCATTTCAATATGACACAAATATAATAAATGATTCTGAGAATTGAGAAATCCTTGCACGTAAGCTGAAAGACCGAAAACACATTGAATGCCTGTGAACATCCATACATTTGGGGGCAGTGCATGTAACAAAAAAGCATTAGAAAGAATATTGCCACGAGTGCTCAGTACATTTGAAAAGCCTTTTTTAGTTGACACAAAAATGTCAGGTGAGTCCACATTTCAAATTGTTTTAGGACTCATGGAGGTTGTTTCTTCTGGGCAAAACGGGTGAAGGACCATTCGAATTGTGGTTAAACATCTCGTCTTTGCAGTTTATTCAAGTGAATATCGGTTGAAAATGATATGAATATAATTGTATTTTTTTTCTGTATGTTTTAAACAACACCCCAACTTCATCTGAATTGCAGTTTATCAGTTTATAAACTGACATGTGATTCTAACCTTGTGGAAACCGGACCAATAATGTTTGGACAAAAAAAAAAAAAAAAAAAAAAAGATCGCAAGACGTCTACGTAGAAGTACCTTGCTCTTTGAGCCAGCCTCTCTCCTGGATGAAGCCCATGAAGGGAGCAATTCCTGTCCCTGGACCAATCATGACCACAGGGACGCTGGCCTTGAAGGGTAGGCGGAACTGAGATTTGCGGATATACATGGGAACTGTTGATTTGTGACCATTGTCAGTGACCAGTTTGTTTTTCAACCAGTTAGTGGCCACTCCCTTGTTGATACGGTTTGTCTTGGTCTTGTACTCCACCACCACAGCACAGATATGGATGCTGTTTGGGTGAACCTGTGAAAGAAATGATGCAATTTACAAATACAAATAACTGTGGTCTACATATCATGTTACTGAAGCCAGACATACTTTAGAAGAAGAAGCTATGGAGTAATACCGCGCCTGGAGACGAGGGAGCAGCTCACATAGGTGGTCAATCGGAGGCCTTAAGGAGGGCATGTCCTCCAAAATGGCAAGAATGTTTCTGCATGGCTCTAACACCCAACTCTGGTAGAGCGCCTGAAGAGGAAAAAAAAAAAAAAAAAAAAAAAAAAGATAAAAATACGCCAACAATTATTGCACAGGAGATATAACCTACATGTCAAGTTTATGATAAAGTTTTATATTAGGTCATTTTCAATTTTGAGGCGGCATGGCTCAGCGGTAGAACGTTCTATCTTGTGGCCGTTATAACCATGTCGAATTGTTTTTGAACAAGATACTGAGGTATGCGTGCACGCGCACGCACACACTCACCTTCCCCTGAGGAGAGGAGGAGGCCATCTTGCGCATATTCTCCTGTTCTTTGGGGTCCGAAGCATACTGTGCCAGCTCATACAAGACATTGGTGCGAGGAGGGTGCGTGATGTCGAGGTAGTGTGTCAGAGCTGTGCGGTATGTTGTGGGGCAGGGGAACGGGTGCTTCTTATTGGACTCCTCTGGAAAAACCAACATTTGATATGTATATAATAAGTTACAACACAGAGATATACAGTATGTAGACTGTATACATGCAGGGTATTCCCCCACAAAATTTTCCAAGGGGGAAACTCTGCACACGTATATACTGCATATTTTATTCTATTAACCAAGATGTGAAAGGGGTCACTTCCCATTAGCTTAATTTAAATCACTCCAGTATGAATCCATCATCACTTAATCAGTAACAATTACACTAGAAAAAAAACATACAATTGCAGCAATTACAAAAGGGATCTGATTGTGCAAGATATCAGAGGAACATTTCATGACGGATAGGAGGGAAGAACTGTTTGAGTCACAGAACTTTGTGCTTTCAATGCCATACCGTCAAGGTTGTTCAGAGAGATAACCACATCAAGGTCCACACCAAGGACTTGTCCTAACTTATTCACCAATGCTGCATCATTAGTAGGGAAAACAGCCACATGGTCTCCTGACTCATATCTGTGATAACAGAATATGACAAATTAGACTTTGGCCATAAGTTAGAAAGTTGAAAAGCGCTGAGCAGTTTCATTCATAAAAGTATTAAAACTCACGAATCTTCAAACTCACCTGATCTTGGAGCCCGAAATGTCTAATTCAAGGTGCATCAGATGCCTCTGACCACCTTTGTTGAGTTTACGGTTGACAGTGACGGGGGCCAAAAAGGGATTTTTAGAATCATATGGCCTGTAAATCAGAGTGCATGTTAGCTGCAATGATGAAAACATCTTAAAAAAAATTTAGGGAAAAAACATATTAGAGTTGTCTTAGTTTATACATAGTCAAATGTACAGGTTAATCCAATACAGAATGTCAAACGCCGTAGTCAAAGTCAGAGAGCAGAAGTTAGAAGGAATGTCCACTAGGAGGCAGCAAGCCTTTAATGACCTACAGTAAACTAGGCGCAGACAGTTTCTTTGCTTCAGTACTTACGGCTTCTGGACCTCAAAACTTTTCAGGCGGCCAATCTCTCCGGTGAACACTTTATTCATGTTTATGTCAGTGTGCTCCTTCAACTCATACTGCCGTATGCTATGTGAACAGACAGTACATAAGTTAGACTTGACAAACTTAAATTACACATCATACTTTACAAAAAAGTCCAGCACATTGTAAAAACAAAAAACAAACAAACCAACCAAAAAAAAAAAAAAAAACAACATGTAGCTTTTTGCGCAACATTATGTTGTAAGATAAAGTAGATTATACCTGTGGTAGCCTCGTCAAAAGATCACAAACAATATAAAATACATAATACAACGACTATACATGCACCTTGAGTCATCTCCTAAGGCTTCCACGCCAAAGTGCTCACAGACAGCTGGCCAAAATTGCTCTCGCCACGAGACAAAGTCCTCTTCCAAACTGAGAAGAAAAAAAGAAATGTTATGGGTGCGTGATGAAACGGAAGTTAGATACTTGCGATCACAAATATGTTGCTCTAATCTGATAACAGACTCCTGTTATTTCTAGCATTTAAACCTCAACACTAACAGAAATGGCAAGGTGACTTTTTTTTTTCTCACTTACTTGCCATCATCATCTCCTAAACCAAGGTCAAAGATGCGTTTGGCGCCAAGTTCCTCCAACCTTTTGTCCACGTATTTCCCCATGGCGTTGTAATGCTCATATGTCTTGTTACCCAAAGCAAATACCTACAGGCAAAGAATTCTGATCAGACATGCACAACTTGTTTCGATAACTATTTAGACATTTCATTTTAGGATTGTACTACATGGTCATGTGTAAAGGCTATAATGCATTTTTCTGTCTTCTCCATCATGATAAGGTTTCATTTTCATGGGTCTCTACTTTTTGTTAATACTTTCTCATTAATATAAGAAATGTAATGACCATTATCTTAAGTGAACAAGTACACAAAAAAACATGCACTTGAATAAGAAATGCAAGAAATGTATGAATGCTCTTACTCACATGTGAAAATTCCCATTCATCTAAGCCATTTGATTCTTAGGGCCCTGATTTGATTGTAAATGAACTGTTGCGGACGTCTTCAAAATGTTTCGTTTCTCAACCGAGCAGTCAGTTCATGCACATAGCCTAGACAGGATCGCACTTGCTAGTGATAAAGCTGGCCTGGTATAATACAGATTGATTGAAAAACTTGTACTCCCTCTCCCTCACTCCTCCACATTTAAAGTTTCACTCACATATTTGACCTGCAGCGTACAAATCCTGAATATACTGGGAATGGGCCTTCAAAAAGTTAAAAAACAACGGTTATATTTCTGGTATTTTTTTTTAGTTCCATGAGTTAATTAGCAAACTACTCTCACGTTTGAAACGTTTTCAATGGAAGGTGAATAATTTAAGGGCACCAGTATTTTTGCATTTCTTTTTAAAAACGACATTCATTGGCGGTGCCTGTTCACAGTCTTGTCTGAGATATGGATTAAAAAAAATATATGACTTTGTGATCATCAGTGGCTAGTCTGGTGTAAATTCAGTCATAAATACTATATGCACAAACAGCTTTTATGTTAAAACATTAAATGACTGCCCGAAATTCAAAAATGATTGATGTAAAACATTCATAAAAACTGAAAAATAAGTAATGACTTCAAAAGAAACATAAAAGGAAAACGTAATAATGACCAATGAATTTGTCAACTGCTAAAAGATGACAAATGTTACAAACATTCCAAAATTAACAATAATGCAAGTTTGCAAAATCATTGTGGTTGCAGAGTGACTATAAATCAAAGTATCCCCCTCAATGGGCTAAAAATAATTGTCAGCACTCAGTAGGAAATGGTTTGAATTCTTCACAATCTAGCGCAACTCTAGAGACAGAGAGAAACAATAGGAGCAACATTCAGAATATTCAGAGTTGGAAAAAACTTCAAGGGCCACCGAATGAATGCTTTAAGACACTAACTTTTACTGTGGTAGGTCAAAACTTGCAACAAAATTCACCTTTAAAGAGAGAATGGCACATCAATTCATACTGGCACCATTTACTTGAACTGAATAGAACTGCTCTATACATTAAAAACCTCACCGTAAAGTTGAGTCCAGAGAGGTCTTCGTCATCATTTTCCTGCAGCCAGTCATAAAAATCTTGAGCATTATCTGTTGGGTCTCCTTCTCCATAGGTGGCCATGCAGAATATGGCAAGCGAGTTTTTGATCTCAGACAAACGAGACAGCTCACCCTGAAGAAGAAGAGAGTGGCAGACAGCAGTGAGTAACAAAATATACAATTTCTAAATAAGTAAATTATGTGTTGCATATTGCACCTGGAATTGTCTTAGGTCACTATAGTGTTATTCAAGTAGTATGGCTTTTGTTAGTTAACCAAAAACAAAAACCTGACGGAATTTGAATCACTTGAAACGTGGCATTTGCTACCAACGTGAGTTTTTCCCTCTGATGAAATGCAGTATCCAAAAAGCAAAAAAAGGAAGCAAATAACTCTCCAAGTAGGCCTATATTCTACAATGTTAATTTACCATGTCATATTCCTCTGGGTCAGCAGCCATTCCTTTCATGCCATAACGCTGTGCATCTTTTGAGAGTCTGTTGGCAAACTCTTCGGCTGTGCCAGTCTGGGAGCCATAGAACACAATGATGTTCTTTCCCTGAGGGGCACAAAGGACAGAAAAAAAAGTCGATATGGACTGGAAAAAAAGAACAAACGGTGGTAAATACTACACAAAATGTTGCTATGGGAATCCACAAAACAGACCAACAAAGCCACACTGAAGTACAACGAGGCCAACGTTTTTCTTCCCCCCACTATCGTCATTGTATTTGAATTATCTGAAGCAAAACCACATGATTTGAACCCAAACCATTTTTAACTATTATCCACATCCTTTCGTCCTAATCCAAAGCATGATGCACATGTCCAGCCTAAGTGTTGTCCTAAGTACTGAATTTTACATGTGTTCTGAGCCTCACAATCATGAAATGCTTTTTTTTTTTTTTTTTTTTGTCAAGTGGGAATACTTTACATGTGGGATGCACTAAGAACGCAAAGCCCACAAAACTGAAACCACATTTAAGATGCATGTAACCACATTGAGATGCACAATAACCAGATGGACGGGGGATGGGGGGCACTATAACCTTTCACAAAGCAAATAATTACTTTTGATTCACACTGTCAGAGATATGATGGTAACAATAGATTTAATGTAGTTAGTTATGTAAATCTAAAAAGCTAACCAAAATATTTTAAAGAGCTCTGCATATTACAACCACAATAATAACACAGTTTTAGCTGTACTTGGACAGTTTTATTCCTAACTTGAAATTTATCAATGTTTCAGCAGATTCTCAGATTACACAGATGTACTCAGTTGTAATCAAAAACTTCCTATATGAAATTGGAAGATGAATCTGCAGTACCAAAATGTTGCCTAAAGGATAACATTTCTCAGTACATTTATGACAAACACGATATGAAATTTAACTCTCTCAAGTGAGCATCTAAATTGAGAGTATGGTCAAAGCATGAAACGTGTGCCTGGTTGTTAATCCGTGTACCTGCAAGCCTCTCGGGAGCATTGTCAGTTGCCACATCCGTGACTTTTAACCCCCTTGCATTAGCAACAGAGGGTACTGTTGCAGTCACATTTACGGCCGTGTGGCTTTTGTGTGTCATGCGAGTTTGCAAAACACAAAAAGGCTGCATTGCTCTCAAAGTCCATACGTCACATGTTGGTGCCACTCTGGTTGTTTAGGTCAAGGCATGGGCGACTTTCCTTTAAATCTCTTTGCAAAGCTTAGTACAGCTGTCTCAGTTGAAAAACTTTAGATACGGTATCACAGACCTTGGCTTTGCAGTCTATACCATTTCCACTATGCTGCAAGGGTGTCAATCTTTGCTTTCAATGAGGATGGGGTGGTTGAATTTCCGACATCTCTTGTTTTTGAGTATCCTGTCGCATAAGATTATCTTCCCTAATCGGCTGTGTCAAACAAAGTGCACTACCGACTGAAGGTGGCACGATTGTTTTACGATTTTGTTTTATTCATAATGTCATTTTTATGGTATGTTTTAAATGGATTCGATCGTAGTAAACGAGAAACACGATTCTTACAGTGTGTGAATTAATTTTTTTGGCAGGCCCCCAATTTGCACACAGCTTTGTTAATTTTATTTATCTGCTTGGTAAAAAGAAAAACATTGTGAAAACTGAAAATTTATAAATCATTGTGTTACAGTATATAACAAATATTTCAAAAATCTCGTCTCATGGACTCAATCTCGTGAGACATCTCGTCTCGTGGAAATTGCTTCTCATCCCATCTCTACCTACTACTGTACATTTTTCGTGAATCTGACAAAACATAAAAACAAAGAACAGGTCCAAACAAACCGTTCAATACTTTCTTGAATTGTTCTCAACAATGTTACCAAACTTAACACAAGTACACTGTGACATTGTTACAAATAAACAACTTACTGTTTTTTTCATTTTCTCGATGAAACTCGTTTCTCTCGTTGTGGGTGCTCTAAAGAAGACAAAAACGTGTTATGGTAAAACAGATAGAATACTATGCCATTAAAAATATTCTTGTAATCATGCTTTATGACAACTGACTTGCGTTTCAATTGCATTATCGCGTTACAATGTGTTCGGTGACCAAATAAGAAAAATTACATTAAAAAAAATGCATATTACGCTTATGATACAACTCCATAACTAAAATATTTTAGCAGATGTGTGAGTGAATAATTAGTCCTTGTACGCATTTGACTTCATCCACCAAACACAAAAGAAAATGCCAGCAAAGACATCGCTATACAACAAGAATTTTCCTTGGAAAGAGCGGCCTAAAAAGCAGCTGTGGCTTCCTTGTATTGCGGACAGGCCACTTCATGTGCTGTGTTGTTGCCTGTTGTCAATTTCCGTGTGCCTGATTTCACTGTCCTTCATTCCACTTGCATTTACGTTTGCATTTACAAGTGTGGAAGTGTTGCATTTTCGCCATTCAATCCGTACTGTGCGGCACTTGGGTCAGTCGTCACGTGTCGGTGCCGATGGCCTGCTCGCCTCTGGCTGTGTGGCTAAAACTAAACTTGCATGACAAAACGAAATGTATTAAGTGCAGTTTCAGTATTCAGTGACTTTATGTATTACCTGTCCACATTTGTCAACGCTAAATGTTTTAATTGTTTTTAACAATCATATACATTTTGTTGTCTTCAGATATTTTGGGAAATTTCAGTGCTTATAGCTATATTTTTTAAATTACAAGTGTTAAAATGTTACAAAGAAGATTGTGCACCCAAAAATGTTTTATGATGACAAGAGTTTGGGCTCTGGAATAATCCATCCATGTTCTATAGCTGTATATCTTCATAGGCTTGCTAGTGCCTATTTTAGCTGACTTCAGGCAGTAGGCAGGCGACACCCTGAACTGGTTGCCAGCAGGGTACAGAGAGAAACAACCATTCACACACCTAATAACTCCTAAGAAAAATTTAGTACGTCGAATACACCTGCCATGCATGTACTAAGAGAGAACCCACGCAGGCTCTGGTGAGACCATGCAAACTCCACACAGGAAGGCCAGAGCCAGCTGGAATTGAACTCTGATACCTTTCCGTGAGGCAGACGTGCTAACTTCTGTGACTCAGAGCTGCGCGCTCTGGAGCTATGTATTGCAGATATTATAATAACAATACTACTAATAATAAGAATATAAGAATAATAATACAATATATCATTGATTTCAAAGGCAAATAGTCTTGCAACACGACCAGATCAAAATTTGACTGAGCACCACGAGACAAATTGTGGTAATGCGTCAAGATACCTCAGTAATTATTTCACGGTGCAATTCTATTATAACTTATACTTTGTAATCCAGCATCAACCAAAAAATGGCTTAATGTAGTTCGTGCCCAAAACACAGCAAACAAATACAATTAATGTCGAGGTCCTCAACCTGTTAGCCTGGATCTCAAAGGTCACAAAGGTCATGCTCTCCTCTTTCAGTCCGCACATTATTCATGTGCTTTCTTGAGCTAGTAGCTCCCCCTTGGGATTTTGGCGCGACAAAAATATTTTAGTTGGGCCATTATTCAACTGCTCTTTTCATACTCATTCTCCTCTAAAATATTTAATTCAAACCACAAACAATAATTCTTCAGGTAACATGCTAAACCACTGAATAGCTTTTAAATGATATGTGATTGATAATGTTTATTTGCGAGCGGTTAATAAAATACATAATGTTATCAAAAAATGCTCGTTTATTTGTAGACCACTGCTTTGGAAGACTACTGTAAACGAAAGAAAGCAATTAGAATTCAAGAATGGGAATGTGATGCCAAACACGCTATAAAACAGGCTCCTGTGGTTAACACTTGTACTCTGGAGCAAAGATAACTCCAGGACCAGATGGAAATCTAAAAGCAGACGTTTGCCCTCAAGCTCCAGCATTCCAGTCAGATCTAATAGAGAATCTAAGAACATAATCAGATGGTCCTGAAACTGTTTGCATCAAATGCAACAAACTTGAGCACATGAAAAACACAGTGTCAGGAGAAAGTCTTACTGTAAAAAGCAGATTTTTGTGCAGTAGCCATCTCAAATATTGTGTTTCCAAGCCCTTCCTCTCTCTCTCTTGACATTCTTGTGTCTCTCTGTCACAAAATGAAATGGAAATGCACCCTTCCCCCCCCAGACATGAATCCTACGGGATGGTTAAAGTTAATAGTTCAATATATAATTGTGCACTTCCAAACAACCACTCTGAGCCAGATGAGTGTTTTTAAGTAAAACAAGCTTGTTGACCCATGCAGCATGACAGCATCAGAGTTGTGCAATGGTTTGTCTTTTTTTTTTTTTTTTTTTGGGCGGGGGGGGGGGGGGGGGGGGGGGGGGTACTCACAACTAATGGGAGTGAAACACTCCTAAAGAAAATATCATTATATCATAGCTTTTTGGAAACATTTGGTCACGTTTGAATCCATTGGATTTCACTAACTGATATTTCATCAAAGAACACCTTAATAAACTCTACCAAGAGTGCTAAACTAAGTCTCATTCGGTTACTTTTTATGTGCATCTTTGATTGGGAGGAAAGAAGGCAGGTTACTGACCTCTCGGCAGCATCTCTCCTGTCTTCTGGCAGGGAGAAAACACAGCCCATGGCATGTAGCCCTGTGGCTCAGCACGGCCACGATCACCGCTGGCTAGGCAACGCCACACTGTGAACCGCCACGCTCCGTTTCAATAGAAAGATGTCAACACTCCACAGCCACAAGCAGACAAAAACTAGCCCGGTCCAGAAAGACGGTAAAACGCTTTGTAGAAAGAGATCCGCTTTCGCCTCGGAGTTCTTCAGCGTTATCTGAATTCAGCCTCTTCCTGTGCTGCTCCATGAGTCTAGTCTGTTTCTCATAGTCACTCTCACACACATACACACCGCAGCCCCGTCAGTGTGTGGACACAATGGTGGGAAACTGACTTTCCCATAAAATGCAGCAGCGCTGCAGACCCACACTTTTGACTCACACCAGCACACACTGAACCACTCTGGGACTGAAAAGCCCCCCAAAGGCCCGCCCCCTTTTCCTCTCCGTCCTGAAAGGTGTTAGGCTCGAAAAAGTCTACAAGATCCATTCTAAGGATTTGGCTAGTCAACTAACCAAAGCCACTCCTCCGTGGACCACTAAAAGGGGAAAGAGCTGAATGGTGGGTTTTTGTCCCCCGCCCCCACATCACTGGAGGAGAGAGGGGAATGCTATTGCTATGGCAACCTCATTTATCATAAAAGGATTCCATTTGTGACAAGGCGCAGTGGCAGAGGAGCTCATCTAACGCACACGCACAAAAAATAAAGCGGCCGAGAGCATAAGGATTGGGGGGAAAGTAACTTCAGGTGAAAAGAGCTTGTCTTGTGAATTTTGTCTTTTTACTCAACTTCCACCTTTTGGAAAGGCCTTACAAAAGAAGCTGGCTCACAACAACTCATGATTTCAGGCCCAAAAACAAAAGCACGGCAAGTACATGGAGACTGAGTTTTCTTCAAAACGGTTGTGTAATCACCACAGTCTTAAAGACCATCTTTGCGCTTATGTCATTTTATGCTCCCTTCCTGTATGCCCTCCCCTCCACAGGTCTGCTAAGTAACAAAATGCCTCTTGTTGGTCATTACCCTGGTGACCAACACTTGCTCACAAAATCAAGCACACAAACCCAAAACTTCAATCAATGAAAAAACCTCAGCGAGTGAGAGCATAGTTTCGGGTGGTGAAATAATTTGTGTTGTGGTTGGGGAGGGCCTATAAATGTAGCCAGCCTCCATCCCTCGTCTGCTGTGACATACAGTAGAAAGGGAACAGCCCAGTGAAAGCTTTCACACAAGGACTCAAAGACAATAAAAATATGAAAGCTGCAGAACATGTAAAACTTTTCATCTTATGATTTGAAAACTCCTATTTACAGCAGGGGCAGAGCTACATAGTGACCAGGGGTGATCACCCTTCACCCTCTGGCTACACCATACCCAAAGGAAATTTTTGATATCTGTGATTTTTCTGCCATTTTTACAAGCATGCAGTATTATTCCAGCCCTTGATCCTTAAATTAATAGAATTAAAGTGTAGTTTTTCCATGAAACCCTCACTGTGCATGGCAAAATAAGAAAAAAAAAAAAAAAGATACACGCATGAGTACATGCATAGGCATCTTTCACTGAGGTGGTGTTGTCTCCATGGCCACCCCAAAGAAAAATTTCTGGCTTCGCCCCTGACTTAGAATAAATGTGTGTGTAATATATGAGAGACAATTCTGATTCCAAAACATACGCAGCAGTTCCATTTAGAGATTTCCTCCATGATCAAGAAATTACTACTAGGAACTGGAAATCGATCCAATTTGACAAGTTATTGCAAAGTTTACTCAACAAGTTGCCTTTTAAAATATGCTGCATATCTTTTTTTTTTTTTTAACCTTTTTGGCATGCATGGAGGATAAGGAGGTCTTAAAAATAGTTTGTCAGTGACAGGGGATTTGGGATAAGAACATTTGAAAAACAAGAAGAATATTAATGCGTTCATGTAATTATTCATTTATCTGTTTGTAGTACACATGGTACAAATTTCTCAATATACTTAATATTCAATATTTTGTTTAAAAATAAAATAGACTGTGTTCAGACTGAGTAGTCTTAATAGCATGATACAGTTACATTTTTGCTCAAGGTTATCATACCATCACAATCTGATATCAGCCCATGCCTAACTGGAACCTATGCCAACTTACTTTGTGGAAGACAAAAGGTACACCAGGGCGCAAATAGACAAACGACAATGGGCATTAAGTCCTCAATTAACCTGTCATGTATGGCTCTGGAATGTGGGAGGACACTGGAGTAGCCACAGAAAACCCACGCAGGCAGGGTGAAGAACATCAAAATGCCATGTGTGCAGGGGCATGGCTCCAAATGTTCTTGTGGAATGGCCAGGGTGGCACAACATCTACTGTAAGTGAGGGGTGGCCATGCATCATTCTTTATCATATCACAGTCAAGGATTCATGACATAAAGAAATATATTTTATTGTATAAATTGAAATATAAATGGCAGAAAGATCTTATATTAAAATGTATCCCAAGGTGTGAGGGTGGCCAAGGCCAACCCTGACCACCATGTAGCTTCTCTTGTATTAGGTACATGGACAGTGAGTGCATGTGCATCAGTAACAACAGCTTGTTAGAACAATCAAGGTATTATTGCTTGATTTCAAATTGCATTGTTTATATAACCAGTTCAATGGTCAATCAACCCAAAACTCAATGTCCCAATTTAAACAGCCAGGTTGACTTTTTCAACAACGAAAGCAGATGACCATCTTAATTATGAAACATTAACAAAAAAAAAGGTAGTGGATGTTCTTTTGAAAAAGCAACACAAAAGAACACACACACACACACACACACACGCACACACACACGCGCACACACACACGCGCACACACATAACCCACAGTAACACTTCTTAATATTTCTCTCAAAATGTGTGAGTGTGTGTGTGTGTTTTTTTAAGACTGCTTTAAAAAAATAGGAGCGGGTGAAGGAGACTCACATTGTTTCAAGCTTCTTAAATTCAGGGATGGGTTCAGGCTTCTTGCGGGACATGAACCAATAGATGACAAGGCCAACGATTAAAGAGAAGAGGAAGAGGTCAAGATTGCTGAAAAGAGGCTCATCCTCATCTGCCATAGGTTCTGTGTGGGTGGCGGTGTCAGGATCCATGTCGGCAATTTTCTAGACAAAAAAGAAAAATGTTCTGAACACCTTCTAGAATGTCAAAATAATGCTAACAATAAATGTGAATTCATTATTTGCAAACATAAGGACAACAATCACTTAAGATTTAAATGATAAAATGTTCTGTTCTATAGATACAGTATATTTGTATTTTGTCAGTGACTTAATTACGTTTAATTATTGCTAAAAGTTATACTATAATCAAAGTTGTTATTTTTACTTTCAGCTTTGAAAATAGCTGAAATTATATCTAATCGGTTGAATGAGTTGGGGGTGTGAGGGGGTGCACTTTATTTTTTTTTTTTTAGAAAGAAATAGTCTAAGTGGATCAGGAGCGTTAGTGGCACAGAACCGGTTAAACTGCACTGGGAAATATGATGATTAACAGATGTGGCCGATGCGTTTACTTTCTCTATACAATAGCTGCTTTTGTGCAAGCTTTATTCGACAATTGGCTGGAAAGAATAGTATATCTCTCGTCCAGCTTCAAAAATAGCATGTTTTTCTTTCTTTTTCTTTTTTTAATAAACGAACGCAAAAGGCTTTTGTGCTCTGAGTTAATGTTTTGTGTCTATCAGTAAATGTTTTGTTTTTCAAAGTGTTATGAGCCACAAGCACAGAATATTATAGGCTCGCATGCTAGAAAACCACAGGCTCACTAAAAAAGTCATTTTTTTGTTAACTTTTCATTAATTCCTTTATATAAAGTGTATCTTGTTCAAGGTCACATGTGGGCTGAAGTCTATCAAAGCTGTGCAGGACATGCAGGCAAAAAGCATTTTACATTCACACTGACAGTGGTGCCTTGAAAATGAGGTATTTTCTTCCATGACCACACTCATGAATCAAAACAAGATTGTCTCAAATCATCTACCTTATTGAAATGCCATTAATGTGCTTCACCCCCCCTCCAAAATAAAAATCTAATGTAAAAACGCGTGTGTATGTAGTGTAGGATAGCTTTTCATCAGGATTTGTTAAATGTTGCAAAGATATTAGAACACAGCTTCACGTTTCCCAAACGGTTTTCCTGTCTTCAGAAACATGCTCAAAATATAAGTCTAAAATGCCAGTATGCCTGTCAATTTACAGAAAAATGCCTCCAACCTAATTGGGAGAGGCTTCTTCATACAGCAAGACCATGAGGGCAAAACCACCAGAAACAAACAAGTAATGAAAGTGGCTGCAATAAAGATCTGAGGAGGAAAAAAAAAAATAAGAATGAGATATTCTGGTGCCAGTAAGAGGCATGCTACATTGACAGTGGGTGAGTACATACAGTATTCATTTGAACTTTTGATTGAATTGATGAAATCCTGACTCAAACAGTAATATATATTTGCATACATGTTACAGCGCAAATAAACAGGAAAAGTGTTTGCTCTTTTTGTCTTAATGACAATGGTAGAAAGAAGGAAAACCTAAAGTTTTTGGGCTCATTCAATCAATCAGCAAAGAAGGACAATCTTATTCATGTGAGTGTTTTTTCTTTGCAAATCTGGATGTACAGTAGATCAGATTCGTTTTCCTGTTTGATGCTTTCTGAACTGTGGAATTAACAACGGCGCATGGTGGCGGAGCAGATCTTTCAAGTCTGCTTAAAGATGGCTGACTGTAGTGCAGAGCTTCTCAAATATATTTATATTTGTATGCAAAATGTTTTCTCTTTCCTATGGGGAAACATCCCCCTTCATTCACCCCCCCTCCCCCAATCACGCGAACTCCATTGACTACGGTACAAAACTCTCCGCTTTTTCGCCTCGTTCGCGTTCGGTGTGCACGTAGCATTAAACTAAATCATCTCCAAAACAATATTTTGGGTGCAGCCCACGCAGCCCGGTACCAGTTGATCCACGGATCAGTACCGGACCGGGGGTTGGGGACCACTGGACTAAGGCACTCAATGAAGCCATTGAAAGGCTTGCAAATGTCATTAGTTGTCCAGTAGTGCCCCCTGGTGGTTTTGGGGTCCCAACACAAACATTTCTATTGCACACTGTTTTATAGTTGCCATTGAAAGGATTAATCTGGGCAAAATCAGAGGAAATGCATGATAAAACATCAGGTTTTTAATACGTCCAAAATTGACAATATTTCTCATTTTTAAAGGGAGTCAATAAGCCCGACATGGGCTAAATTTGACATCTGCAGGGTGTACTTGTCACATATTCGTGTCTGTCACGTCCTACATGACTGGATGGCTTTCATTACTGATTGGCTCTAGCTCTTGCATGGCTAACCAATCAGATGCTGCTATGAGGAGGACAGTGTTGCCTTTGTGAGGCATAGGTGGTCTTCCATCAAAGTACTAACCAGGACTGACCCTACTTAGCTTCATAGAGCAGGGGATCCTCAGGGTAGTATTGTTGTACGGTCCTTTGTGCCGCTACCTTGTCAGAGGCATAAAATAACAGACTTTATTGGTTGTAAGATTTATAAAACAGGCCGATATGCACCAATATGCACCAATATGACGAGACTGTCCCCAAATAAACAGGACTGCCAAGAATTGTTTTTTCCCTATTTGTAATTGGTTGCACAAGCCCACTTTCTAGGACAGTAACAGACTCAAGCAATGTGTGAAATCTGGTTATTGCAAGGTTATTGCACTTATTTTCAGTTGCCGTCAATGCCTCCATGCAACGTGTCACTACAATGCTGGTCTGCTGTTGGTCGGAGGTCATGGGATTATGACAGTAGCTGATACCATGGCTCAGGGAGGGTGACTTAGCTGCCTTCCACCATCCAAAATGGGTTCTTATTGAGCACGATGTACATATCAACATCCCGTGTTATTTTGGTAGCTCTCGTATGTGATGGGTCCACTTTTGCAATGCAAATACGTTTCTTATTGTTGCTTGCTTGTTTGAAGGCATTTTTGAACAGCTGGCCAGCAGTCACTGTTACCAGCCTTTTCCTCAAATAGAAAACAAAGATGTGGCCCCACAGATCATTTAAAAGTAATCGAAGCAGGAAATTAATCTTGTGAGAAAACGTGGCGTTTGAGCTTGCAAGATCTCATGCCATCCCTAACACATATATGTGTGTGTGTGTATGTGGAAGGCTGGCACTATTCACAAACTTTATTTTTAGAGACAAAGCCTGTCATTCAACATATTCTTTTCAATCAATATTTTTGTTTGATGCTGATATAAAGTTTAAAAACATGAATGTGTTAAAGAATTCTGTGCTACAACATTATTTAGAAAACTGTTGAGTAGTCTAGCTGTTTGTTTAGATTTCTTATCTCAAGGTCCCTGCACAAGTGGCCAGAGCAAGATCTGTTAGAGAAAAATAAATCCGCCATCATGAACGTGAACTAGTTCCATATGTGGCTCATCGTACAAAATCATCTTTAAAAGTTTAGGCCAACAACTTTCCTGTACTCACAAATGAAAATATCAAAATATAACATTTTATGCAGCATGGCAATCACATAATATCAGATCACGAGTTGGACATAGCATGAATTCCTGTTAAAGATTATCAAGAGGATTGTCAGCCTTGGAAGAGATACAATGGTTATAAAAAGTGAACACACACTAGGTAAAATGCCAGACTGAAGCCAAGATAGATCTGTTTTCAGGGGGAAAAAACATTAAGAATCTGAAGTGAGTGAAATTGAAGAAAAGACAACATTTTAGGGGAAAATGAAGTTGAAATGCTATTGATCAATGGCAACAGTCTCGTATTTGAATGGTGGGTTTACACTCAACCCAAGAACTGTAAGTGCATTTTCACTCATTTATTTTGTACTGTTAGTAAAACTTACAAATTGATTGCTTTCAGACTATGCAAAACTTGCACATTATTTAGTATTTTTCGATTTATTCTTCAATGTATTTCTTTCCAAGCCTGGGGTTGAAAATGTAAAAGAACGATTAAAAAGCACAACAGTTTTCCTTTGCATACGATGTTGCGACTGATGGTAAAGTTCTGCGTTGTTTCATATTTAAACTAAAAAACAAAACAAAAAAACTGGTTAAAAGCAATACTGGCTCCAACAAGTGTGACATGTTTGTCTGTCTGAATGTTTATCAATTGGCTCAGGTTTCAAGCCAAAAAAGACAACCACTGAATCAAGTTGTGGGCAGTTGATCTCTGAAGCAAGACTTTCATGGAATTTGGGATGGGAAACTTGAATGATTCCCTCAAATGAAGCACCCCTCATTACCAGGCATGCAGCATTATCGATTCTTTCATAACCGTACCAACTCACAAGGGATGGATTCACCATCATGTGAAACTTTGGTTTGCTGCTAGTTAAACCCTATGAATGAGGCTTTAAATGTCTGTAGCCTTCGGTGTGCTCAAAGGAACGATGAATTGGACACACACGTAGTTCATCTTCACCTTTTCACTGAGATTAAATAGAAAATTGGGATAAACGCCAATCGAAATGGATCGATGAATGTGCAAATGGTGAAAATGCTGACATAACACGTTACTCTTGGCCACTTCGCTTCACATGTAATTTGAGTGGTACACATACACAATTTCAAATAACTAGCTAGCAAGACTTGATTTTGAGCAGCATTAGTCTCTGGGGAAAAAGACAGAATGAAAGCATCGCGCCATACAAAACACTCGTTTTGTGACAAATTACTTCGCTAGCACATGGCATAAGGTGTTCAATCACACAAAGGTGGCGAAAACTTGACTTTAGCCGCACATTGCGTAACATCGTTCAGCTACTTTTGGTCAAAAACTGAACATGTACTCCACGTTTAAGGGTTCATGTCGACCACATCCTCCCTATATGTAAGGGACATTAACTGCCATTCAGTCACAATAAAGATAAATCAATACAATACGGGAAAGTCGTCAGGCTTACCTTTACGCCTCTCGAACTCACGTTCACAGTGCTCCCGATGCGGAAGGAAACTTTACGCCATGTAGGACGATACCATCACTGTACTTACAGTGGGGGTGGCTATGTTTTTATTTTAATTCAAAATAAATCCCATAAAGCGTGACATCCCTCCGCACAATTTTGCACTCGAGTGTATTTTTGAAGCTATGGTTAAACACTTGATTGCGTATGGCATCAAACGATTTCTTTACAATCCAAACACATTAAAACTAACACGTGCTTGGAAGTAGACTGTCCCAGAAAAAGCATTACCTAATGTCATTATACTATTGTAACCTACCATGATATATAACTGCTGAGGCATTCGAGAACAGGGGTCACGGTTATGTAATCGAGGCGTCGGAACACACTGTGTATCGATGACAAACTAAGACAGTTACTCCTCTAAGTTTCCCCCCTGATTTTAGAAGTGTTTATATTTCTAACGCAATGGAGAAAAAGCCCATTAAGTGAAAACACCCCGCCTTCCCAAGTCTGCACAGCAGAACAACATGAATATTGGTGAATAAGTGAAGAGGCTTTACCATAATAACATGAAAAATGTGCAAAGTCATGCTCACACATAAAATTAGGTAAAGTACTCACACTACGTATAGAGATACTGATTCAATTCTCGGTCAGGGTAAAGTAATTGTTTACACAAAATAAATACTAATGTTTGAGTAAAACGTTATTACTTTCCATTACACGCAATACCATTTTTTATTAACTTGGAAAAAAAAAACAGCTCTCAAAGCACTCCGTCTTTTATTGTTTATATTATCTGATTTATACTTTTATTAATTGAACTGTTTAATATTTAAATATCTTATGTTAGTTCACGTGCTGCCATTTTGAATTTTGCTGTTTGGCCGGCTGGATTTCTATGCGATCAAAATAATGTATTACAATAGATTTGCTGACAGTGAACAGTGTAAAAAAAAAAATATATATATATATATATATATATATATATATATATATATATATATATATATATATATATATATATATATATATATATATATATATATATATATATATATATATATATATATATATATATATATATATATATATATATATATATAAAATAGCCAATGATGAGAATTGAGAACGGACTTAATTGTATGCCCAGCCCCGCCCGCCCCTCCTTTTTTCAGAATGAGCTTTTTTTTTAAGCCGGACACAATGCATTTTGCATGAATCATTAGGGTTTTGCTGACAAAGAATGAATTTATAGTCATGGACCTTCAATATTGGTTTTCAAAATCTGTTGCCATTGTTTTTAGTTCTCCCTGGTCTCTCCATGCTCTCCCTATTTTACAGTTGTAGTATATTTATGTAATTTCTTTCCACAACAAGTACAAACAACTATTGCAAGGTGCAGTTCTCTCTCATTTATTCCCCAAACACAACAAAACAAATGAAAAAACACAAATACAAAACTTTGAGAATATGATAACCTGAGCTTTACTCAGTTACAATGTTACACAAAGATATCATTCACAAAGAAAGCAAGTCTTATATGTTGATTTAAAAAAACAAAACAAAAGCAATGTGCTATTTAAAACACTAATCCAGTGTTTCCCAACATTTACTGAGCCAATCCACAAATTTGACTTAACAAAAATCTCACGGCATATTCCACAATAATGTATAAATATCGAAATAATAATGGTCTTTTCTCAATGTACCTCTTGATTAAACTTAATGCTAATAATCAAAGGAAGTTGGGACATCCTGTTGTATGAACGGCAACAGGTATACAAACAGATTGATTGCTGTCTTATACTTTTAAATGGAAAAGGAATAAAGGAACCCGTGACTATACTCAAACTATATGTTAATAAATAACAACTTTCAAACAAATCAAGTAAAATTAGATAAATTTCTACAGCTCACGAAGTGCCAAGTACACCATCCTATTAAAGATTAACTACTAGTACCATTTGGATCACAAGATCTTCGATTTCTGATTCCTCCGCTTGAGTTTCTGATGGACTACAGCAAGAGTTGTGAAGAAGTTTCCCATGAACAGAATAAAGAAGCAGAGGCTGCACACCAAGACCTAGCATTAAGAACAGAATGGTAGTTTATTATTTCTCTCATAGCTTTTCACTTTCAGAAACAGGAACGCACGTTCTGTAGGGAAGAGCAAAAACTTAAAAACTTAAAAACAAGAGTATTATTAATACATTTGAATTTGGGACTGTCAGATCAAAAATGTTGATTTGGTTTGCTCAAACATAGTAGCGCAATCTGGCTTTTTATCTCAAAAAGTAAACAAGCCAACTCAAAATAATTGCATACCATAGATGTACTGTGAGTAAGACATGCTCTTTGAATTAAAGAGTTTAAATGTTTAATGAAAGCAATAAGAGGGAGTGAAAAGAGGACCGTGTGAGTGCTGACCTGCCATTCTTTGCAGCCTGGGAGCTGAGCCATTCTGAAGAGAGAGAGGCTATTGAAGAGCTGCCAGAACTGCATGAAAACAGGAGGTATTAGGGTTGTGTTTGGTTTTACGTGCAAAGACAAATACAACCAGCCACCAAATCCACCAAATGTAAAACAAAAGTAAAAACCTATCAGAACTTATCATGTAAAAATTGAGAATTCTGACTTGAGCCACGTGCATGTGAATCACGTCGAAACCATGACAAAGTGTAATTGTTTCTGCAAACTCATGCGGAATTCATTTGTGGACGCTCTGCTAACAGTATACTCACATGACCGAAAAACAGGAAGGGCAAAAGAAATGTCAGTCCTTTCCACATCCAGGACTGAAATCCTTCTAAAAGTAGAAATCATACACTTTCATTTGCCGTTATATCCATGTTCCGAATTCTAAACTACTGTATAGTTACTGTATTTGTACACTGCCTGCATTATGAAATGATACAGACAACATCTTTATTCGGTGCACATGCTCTGTGTTTGTGACCCTTACCCACGGTCAGATCCATGTTGTGTCTTTCTCCCAGTGCTCTGAGTCTGTAGAGGCATCCACTCTGATAATAACACTGCAGACATTGAACGAAACCTGCTCGTTCATCAGAAAATGTTTAGAAGATAGCACAAGAATCAGCTGGGATAACTTTTGCAAAGACTTGACCTTACTTTGATAGAGGGAGTAAGCCAGGAACTGGTTCCTGAAAATCTTGTACAAGTTGCCATCTGGCCTTGAGCGCAAAAGAGAGTACATTCCAACCATACAGAACCAGAACAATTGAATTAAAATATAGTCTGTGTGTTGTTTGAAATTGGTTATGGGTTTTCTATTTACCCACCAAGTCAGCATTACGCCAGACAAAAAAGCTGAGATGTAATGATGGAAAACCCACCAGCCTTTAATTCTGTAAAATTGGTGACACATTGCGAATGAACTTCCAAAACGATTTTTAAAAGGTAATAACTTCTTTAAAACTATATAGATATATATGGCTGACCTGGAGCCATTGGTGATGAGGATACTTTCCCTGATTGTCAATGTGCAGTAATACCACAGCAGCAGGAAGTTGAGGATAGCATCAAGAAATCTGAAGCCATGTACAGAAATTAAGCACAAATGTTCCACTGACATATGGAAAGGAGGACATTTTGTCCTGGAAAAGCTTACCTGTAGCTCACAAAAAAATAGCATGTAAAAGAAAAGAGCAGCAGCACCACTGTGAGGTACAGCTTGAATTTCTCATACTCATCTTTGTAGGCAAATCTGAAAATTTAAATGTTATCAGCATGTGCATATGGACATATGGACTAAATGAAGCAAGCATACACCACTTACTTTAACTGTTTGCTGAGCAGGGTGACGTTTACATTTCCAAGAACCAGATTGAGATACAAGCTGAAATGCAGAATAACATTGACACACTTTAGTTTATGCTTAATGTAACCAATAATTTAACCCAAGAATAGAATTTTCACAATTTATTATGACGCCAAAATTCATATATATATATATATATATATATATATATATATATATATATATATATATATATATATATATATATATATATATATATATATATATATATATATATATATATATATATATATATATATATATATATTTTAGCAAGTTATTCTAATCACCCATTTTTTCTTGGGAGGAAGGATTCCATTTCAAAGATAGCATTGCTTTGCATTTTTATCTTCTCTTTTATTTCACCAAGGGCATCTCCTTCCGACAGTCCTTTGCTGCACCTGGTTGACAATATAAAAACATGACCAGGGTTATCACCAACATATCGGTGTTTGACTGTGTTGGTGTGGGCCTGTCTGAAATCTTTTGAGCTGTGTGTGTGTGTGTCTGTGTGTGTGCATATGTGTGTGTTTTGACAGTTACTTTTTCACAAGAGAGGACATTTCCTTGAGTCGTGCTTGCTGGCGGCTAATGGAGGAAGAGCAGCTTTTTTGGAGTTTTGAAAGTTCATCCAGTTTTTGTAGGTATATCCTGTGTGTTTCCTGATTGACAAAAAACATGAAGTAGGGAAAGTCGGTAACCATGAATGCTGTGCACCGTTAATTGAGCTTTCTTCTGGGTACTTGTAAATAGAAGGCTAGTACGGAACTGTGTACATGAGGGATATGTCAATATTAAATACAGGTGTGGTGGTTACCTACCTGAGCATGCTGATACTCTTCTTCCAAACATTCCCATTGCTGCAGAACCTCTGTTAAATGTTGCGGCATTTTATGACTTTCCTAAATTTATACAAAAGCATTTAGTTTAAATGTAAATGTGAATATTTGTCCACATTATGACTCGCGAATGATGTGTCGAAGTATTATTCCTCAGGGTGTGTAAGTCACTATCATGTATAGTTTATTGCACCGAGTGAACTTTGACTGGTACACATGTTGAAAATTCAGACTTGGACATTGTCCGAAGGAAGTTCTCTGTTTAGCTTTGTGTGCCAAACATAGCTATAAGTGGTGGTTAATTCTGATTTATACACGAGGGCCATCGATTGGTACTGTTTTGAATAGACAATATTAATATGAAATACTGTACAACAAACACTGTGTACATATGCTCCAAATAAGACTGAGAATTTACCTGCCTCTCTGTGTGCCGTTCCTTCTTTGTGGTAGTGCGGGTTGTTCTTATTAATGATCCTAGGAACTAAACTATTTGGGGTTTTATGCACCTGACATTCACATTCATTCATTCCTAGGTGAGGGACCAGACAAAAAATGTCTCAAAGAAGCCAATAAAGAAAAATACAAATGCACAACCTTTTCTCTTGCACAGATACGGGTCACCGGCCCCCATCGAGAGATGGGCTTGGAGATGGGTCCAATCAGAATCCGAATGGTGCTGTGTTACAGGATTTCAGTGACCACCGCATATAGTCCATAACGAGCACCATGTTCAACCATAAGGGTGTGTCTGAAGATGCCAGTATGGCTTGGAAGAATCAAGCATATTGAAACTTACAAACGCAATTGAAAATATTCTCCTAATAAGAAAAAATCTGTGGGTTAGTGTGTAGTGAATTGACCAACATGTGTAACCACATGCACATGTGAAGTATGGATTGGGTTAAATTACCTCCCCAAACATGAGTAGGTATGTTTGGTATACACATTAAGACTGGGAAAAATAAAAACTGTAGTTAAGAATAACATTGAGTGCCATAGTATGTTGCAGGTCTGCCTCACAAATCTGAGATAGAATTCCAGCATAACCCCACAAATGTGAAGTTTGCATATATATGATATATGATATATGATATATGATATGATATATGATATGATATAATATAATATAATATAATATAATATAATATAATATAATATAATATAATATAATATAATATAATATAATATAATATAATATAATATAATATAATATAATATAATATAATATAATATAGGCCGGAGTCCGGATTTAACCCAACCTCTAAACTGTGAGTCGTATGTACTAACCACTTGGTCACCATGCTGCCCCAGCCATCATAAAATACAGATAGTATAACCCAACATTGCCAAGAATCTGATGTCTCCAAAATTGATGGGGAAAAAAAAGGAACAAAGGAAAACGAATATTGTCTGGCTGCCAGGAATCTGACATTGGAGCGTCAACATATCGCAATCCGCCCAGCAGGGGGTAATAACGCGCCTTTATGGCGGCGTGCAAAGCATCAATGTGTTTATGACTAGTCCACGAAGAAGAAGGTCCACAGGTTACACAAACAGTTCCTCAAGAAACCGGCTGATCTTTTATTACACACAGCTGATCGGGCAGGAGGAAGCACGGATTGTCCATAAGGAATTACGCACTATACATAAATCGAGACGTTAAAGAACCAGAACAGGCACTAAAACGGTAGATTCACAGCTAAAGAAGGGACACTGCGAGACTTAATACATGGGTAAGCGTCATACTTGACAAGCTTGACTGGGACCATAACCGGACGGCGTGAAAAATGTATTTATGCGCCATTGAACGTATGGCGCTAAAGTATTAGTAAGAAGTCAACTCGGATCTCTGCGCGTCCCGTTGACCGTGCCGTGTAGAAATGTACGGCGCGGTTTACGTCCTGTCCACTGTGACGGGCTACGTCCTCACCTCGGTGCTGC
The DNA here is from genome assembly GCF_059441005.1 of Hippichthys cyanospilos. NCBI lineage: Eukaryota > Metazoa > Chordata > Actinopteri > Syngnathiformes > Syngnathidae > Hippichthys > Hippichthys cyanospilos. The sequence continues at coordinate 15,585,684 of NC_142379.1, read as the reverse complement.
TCCTCAAATGTCCAACTCTACTGCACCGGAAAAAGAAAGAGAGGTTCCACAGCAAGCACATTTCCCATCGTGGAGGTAAGTCATCCATGGTAATCACTCAGCATTGTGTATGATTTAAATTGTGTAGAGAACACTGCACACACGGCAGTATTTTTTTTTGATTCAATGTAATCAGAGATCATTCATTTAAGATGCGCCAAAAATGTTGCTCACACTCAGGATTTAAGTATCCAATCAAAGCAGAAGTACTGTATTAATTCAACTCCTTAAAGTACAGACAAATTGCGACAGAACTTTGATGGAGTATGAAGTCTGTACAGTGTCATATGAGAATGTGCGGCTGTACCTAATATTGTGGCATGTTTGCAGGAGCAGCAGAGAACCTCGAGAACACAATGGCGGCTTTCAAACAGTAAGTTGAACTTCGAACCAGGGTGCCAGGTGTTCATCTACAACTGAACAATGTCTGCGTGTTGTTCACAGTGCTGTGGCTCTTGGCACAGACATGTTGGAGCTCGACTGCCACCTGACGAAGGATGAGCAGGTTGTGGTATCACACGACCCACATCTGCAGCGAGCAACTGGTATTAACGCCTACATTTCTGACATGGCATATGCGGTAAGTAGCTGCTTTAGGACATAATGCTTTTCTTAAGCAGAATACAAATTCATCTTATTCAATGTGTATATGTTCTCATTCAACAATACACAAGGACAATCAGTATGTGAAGAACATAGGTCAGAGGAACAGGGTTAAAGGAACGCTCGCCCATTGTAGTCTGGGGTTTTATGTCTGGGTTATGTAAGAGCCACAGAGGGTCCAGTTCCTCATCATGCTGGTTTACAAATAAATGTACTCGGCCTGGTTATGGTTATTGTGAAATATGTCAATGTTGCAGTATAGACTGCAGAATATAGGTTCAAGGTGAATTGATTTTTTTTTTTGTGTGCAAATATTTGCCCATGTAATTCTATCACATGGCTGTCATATGATGACAAATGTTATAAATGTTTTTCCAGGCTCAAACGGTTATCATAAAACCTTTATTAATTCTACCAGCTTCTCTTCTTTCTCTTCTTTTTCTTCTTCTTCTCATTATTTGTAGTATTAGTATCAGGCTGTTTCATCACGATTCACAAAATTACAGCACATGAGCAACAGGAGTCTTTGTTGATTATAGAAGTAGTCCTGTCTGATACACAGATACAAAGCCATATAAAAAGCAAAATGATATGTTCATTCAGTAATGGAAGCATATTATCATTAGCATTACAAACCTTTCTTGCTGTTTGAGTAACCCACATCAAATGGTTCTTACGCCTCACAGATTTAGGATTTGCGGTACCTTGCTCTATGAAGACTTATTTCTACCTTTGCTCGTCGTTACTGTGTGGCAATTTGAATTTTCACTGTCAATGTTATGTCAGCAATTCTGTGAAATGACAAGACGTTAATTGGAGGCGTTTTGTCCATAAATTTAGGTGTGAGTGCTTGAAATTATGATGATGATGGGATGTTCTGAAGTAATAGGTTTCGGCATACAATAGCAGTGCTTATATTTGTTTTTCCTCTTATCATTGGGTCACCCATACACTTTGCATTGCACGTTTATAGCATTCATACACTGGAATCTTGTGCAAGCTGGCGCTGCCCGCTACAGCTAATAGCATCCAGACTATCACTGACTCTACATGACGACTTGGCCTCCAGAAGCAAACATGGCTGCCATATTTGTGGTTTCTTCAAGTTTATGTAGGCTCTTATAAGGCTCATAAGCATGATTTAATAAAGCCAGTGTAACCAAAATACAATTGGATGCCATTTTTGCTGATGAATCATCTTTTTTTTTCCTTCCGAGCTCCAAAGGTACACTTTAACATGATTAATGTCACATTAAAATGGCATTTTTTCCTTCTTCGTGTGTCACCAGTACCCTTAAATATGCATCGGCTACAGTTCACCCTTACAGAAAATAGATGGGTTGCTTAATTTGATATTTTAATTTTGCTGTCTCACTTTTTGCCACAGAAGACTTGAAATTAAACAATTTATTTAGCTTTAATACTAGCTGTCACTCACTCACTCACTCACTCACTCTTCATCTCAATATTTGACCTTATGAGTCTGCCATCTGCTGTTTTCTCTGCGCAGGAGTTGCCACCATACCTCTGCAAGCTGGGTGTAACCTTTCAAAGAGGTAAGTGTCTGCGGCTGGCGCACTCCCATCCACGCTCACAAATCAGAGCAATTAATCAGATTGCTAACACCGTGTAGCGATAAACTTTCCACGCAGGTTCTATTACATAACGAGAATCATTTTTATACCCCGGCCTGGCCTCGACCGTCACGTCGTGTGAGACTGACCCTGTTATCAACTTGTCCTTGTGTCTATAGAGTGTGTTTGCGAGGGCGGAGAGGACAAACGCATTCCTCTGCTCAAGGATGTTTTTGAAGCATTTCCCAACACCCCTGTCAACATTGACATCAAGGTCAACGACGACACGCTTATCAAGAAGGTGCATCCTTGTGCGTGTATATATGCTGCTCTAGATCAAATACCTAATATCTGATATCTCTACGGTATGTCGCGTAAACATAGCCTTCTAATTCAGGTTGTACTGCATTTTTGATCATTTATGTATTTGTGTGGTAGGTGTCCGAGCTGGTTGTAAAATATGACAGAGAGCATCTTACGGTATGGGGCAATGCCAGCAACCAGATTGTAAAGAAATGTTACAAAGAGGTACGTCTTCTCTTTCCACGTTGCTGGTCGGTCAAATTTGGTATGTTCATTTCAAAACAAATCGCTCTCAGAGCCCACAGGCATCACCATCCTCATGTTGAAATGATGTTTTGCAGAACCCTCGCATTCCTGTGTTGTTTAGCTTCCCCAGAGTGTTGCAGTTGTTGGGCCTCTTCTATAGTGGCCTTCTCCCTTTTGTTCCCTTAAAGGAACAGTTCTTGGAGATACCAATGCCCAATATTGTTAACAAGTAAGTAAGTACATGTTTGCTTGCGTTTGAAACACATACAAATCACCTGGAAATGCTCACAATGCTTAATTTTACCCATATTTGTTGTTGTTACTGCCTTATTTTAAATTATTATTATTCAAAATTATATTTCAAGTATATAGGCAGGCATGTGCCTTTCCAAATTATGTACATATATTATATACCAAGCTCAATTTTGAGCTTTCTTGCAAACTTGTCAGTTCGTATGTACACAGGAGTTCTTATCTTTTTATTTTCAATATATTTGCAAAAAAAGAACTTTGTTAAAGTTGTCAATTTAAAATATTTTGTGTAAAATGTGTATGTGACTGAATACATTACATTTATTTCAGAACAAGACTAACAGCTTAATGTGTGAAAAGTGAAGCCCTTTAAAAAAACCTTCCAGATGCACCGTCAGTAAAAACACATCAGAAATCAATTTCATCAGTCAACTAACTCTCATTGATCATGTTTTGTCAAAGAGCAGATTATTTTTACTCTTTCAATAACTGGTTGACCGCTTTATTGGCCACACGTGCAGCAAAAAAACAAAGAAACATACAAAAAAAAACAACAACATCGAAGAAATTCTGTCTGATACAGTGACTGAATAAATAAGTGCATTTTACGTCCCTTGCACGGGTCATAAGGTCAGAAGGCAGAGGCAACCTGTGTTCAGGTTTATACACAGGCTTTTATACAAATGCTTGTATAAAGGCCACTCTCGCTTATTATTTTAACTTGTAGGTAGATGGATACTGCCCTCCATAAATGAATTTGAGGCCATTTAAAGAAACCTTCACATCATTCTTAAAAGATCAAGGAAGTGGAGAAGCCATGGTCCACACATGTATTTATTTGTTTTAAAGCTTCCAGTCTTACACCCCGTTTAGATATGTATGGCATGCTACATTTTTTTTTAATCCGGCTCATCTATCTTTGACTAACGGATTATGATTTTAAAGAATATTGTAAAAGAATTAAAAAACAAAGTACATATGCACATTGTATTGTAGGTCCGTCAGCCAAATTTTAATAACACTTCCGTCCCGTCATCACTTCAAATCAAACTTAGCAATTGAGTCAACTTTTCCCACCCTTGCACCAGTATGAATATGCCATTATTATTATTATTTGAGTTAACCAGTGAGAAGCAAGATTTACAAGTTTCTGGCATCTGGATGACCCTTTGGTGTTAATATTATTATTGTTGTATTTGTCGTGGTTGTTTTGTATTCAATTTTTCCATTCGTGTCATTACAGACTTTATGACCCAAATAGAATAACCAAGAGTCAGCGCCTAATCACCTGGTTTGCAGACAGGTGAGTGACTCATCGTTTTTTTCAGTCAATTAATTGAATAAAACTTTGTGGCTGACCCATGACACTCCTAACTATCGTCACTATTGAAATTTTCCCTTTGTAGCTTGCTGATGAGGAAATCTCTCTTCCAGCATCTGACTGCTCGGGGAATACAGGTGAGGATTGAGACAGCCATTTGGTCCGTCGTCACCTATGTACAGTTTAAATGTATGTGTTTTTCATTCATGCAATGGCAACGTTGACTTTATGTGTATTTGGAAAAATAGTGTAATGTTGCTGTTGCATCTGGTTTCAGGTGTACATTTGGGTGCTGAATGATGAAGAAGACTTCCAGAGGGCGTTTGACTTGGGAGCTACAGGAGTTATGACAGATTTTCCCACCAGGCTTAAAGAATTCCTGGATCGGAATGGTCCTTCCAAGCCTCAGTGACTCGGCTACAGCCACCCTATCTCCCCATAACAAGGATAATTGTGTTTTTGCACCACATTTTTACACCGCCACTGACATTGAACCAAAAAAAAAAAAAAAAAAAAATCAATTGAGGCTTTTGAATCTACATACCCGTTTTCTGCAGTCATTACTATTGAAGCTTGATTTTTTTACTTGAATGTCTTTGTGACGTGTGCTGTACTTCTGCATCACTTCCTAAATGATCACTATTGCACGCAAACACCAGCACATCGAGCTGCCAATCACAATTTGCCTCACATTGTATTTCATGGCAGATGCATTGTATTTGGTGCAATTTTAAAATCTGTCTTCCTGTGTGTGCACTGATCATGGTGCGGTCTTAACAGCTGCATTAAAAACCATCTCCAGTGACAGGAACGGCGGTCCAGGCAAATTGTGATTTCTATTACCTTGGCCAGTGTGGGCATCAAGCCAGTGTCAGAAAGTGACTAAAAACACTGGGAAGTCGAAAGAAAAATATTCCCAAATTGTGCTGAAGGACAGATTGTTTTCCTGGAAATGTCACATTTTTCAATCAAGAGCCATTTGCATAAGAGTATTTGCATGTTTTACTGAGTTTCAATGTGTTGTTGCAAACAAATGAATAGAATCTGAACAATAATTTGACTGATTGACTAAATTCATTGATCGATTGAAGTGATCAATTTAAGGGTTATCATAATAGTTATCACAGTAATGTCCTTCAATGCTGAGGTGTGACCAAGTATAATGTGTCATTATTGAATGTAGTCATGGATGATTTATTTTGCTACTTGCTGTTAAGTGTTGCCAGTGATTTAAGCTTATGTATTTATTGATATTTATTGAACTAGCACCCACCCCACCCCTTTCTCCCACTTTTATGATCTACTTGTAGTGTAGATTTCAAACAAGCAGAATTGTCTACCTTGTCATACAATACTGAATTTAGGCATGCACTGTTGAATATTTACTGGTGCGCATTGGTGACATCATTGTCTGCAATTTTCTCATGTTAGCACAACTGATAGGATGTTTGTGGCATTTCACCCATTTGTAGACATAATAAAATACACGATCAAAATTTGAAAGAGGCAAATGTTTTTTTCTTTCCCTTACGTAAATATGATTGTACCATAAAATGAATGTATGTATTTTCTATTTATCTTGAAACAGTTAAAAAAAAACAACTGCTAACGTTTTTCGCCGCTAGGAGGAGACAGCAATTTGCACAAAAGAACCAGTTCAGGGTCTTGATACTGTATTGCAAAGTGCCGATGACGAATACATAATGCGTCATGGCCTGCGAAAACACGTTTGGCTTTCTTCATAATCTTTAAGTGCTAACACGTGAAGAGGACGATTCTTTATCAATCTTAACTTTTAAAAAGAACGTTCTTTATTTCGTTTCTAGATGATTTCGTAAAACAAGACCCAGACGTATGCCAACTTGTAGTTAATGAGCCGTCTTTCTAAACCAATGAGCGCAGTGTTGCTATGCTGTTTCACTTATATAATTGGCCATTTGACATGCCAGTCATTATTCTAGCCATCCCTTACCAAAGAACCAACAGTCATGTTAGTAGCAGTAATCTCCGTTGCTGACAATTTAAAATTAAGAAAGTTTTGACGTTTAATGGCTTAACATATAAACTGTGTGATGTTAATTGCAATTCGGCGTTTTATAGACACCGACGATTGTTAAAATGAAATGATCATTTCGTGATCTACAACTAGGAAAGTTAGCATTTCCCAACCAACGGCAGCTGACGTTAGAGCTTTTGAACGCTCGATATAAATGTAATACGTTCATTTTCTCACTGAAAACATAAGCATTACCCTACCAGCACATTCGCAAAATCATTGTTTTTGCGCACTATTTTTACACATTGCAAACGTTCCTGCAATAGTTTCATTAAGGTTTACAGAAAAACCTTAATGAAACTTTTGCAAACGTTTTCAATGTGTAAAAATGTTTGTATCATTATAAATATACATTATATATATTTATATATACAGTAGGATTGTGTGTTCCATGTTTACAATGAAGGCGGAAGTGACGAGAAGAGAACTATCTTGCTCCGGCTGTTAGTGTCCAAACTCTTTACTTTCCTCCTGCAAACTGTGTTGGGCATCGTTGCGCGTCAAAACATTGCGTCTGAGCACGACTTACCAGGGCCCAGGAGAGCACATTCAAGAGACGAGAAGACGATCCGACGTATTTGCTTAGGAAGGATCGCCAAGGAACGTTCAAAATTGGCATTGCCACGAAGAAAACGAGGAGGTGCGACATATTTCTGGCTACGCGGAGGTCCTCTTTTCTCCCCCACAAAGGTAAAACTATTTGCCATGCGTTGTTGTTGTTATTCTTGTTGTCACTTTAGTGCAATTCTCGTAACACATTGCTTATAATCACTGTCATTCTGTGGAGATGATTCTGGTGTCGATGTCGGCAGAAAGTCAGTATCGCTTGATTATTTATCAACACAGTCGGCACTAACCCGCTAAACGCACAGTATTGTTTGTTTATTGGATCGTTCCTTTGCTGTACATTGATTTATCTGGACTTTAAGCGAGATTTTCTCGTCATCCACTTCATCCTCACATATTGTTTTGTTGCGTCTGTCCCGAGCTCGTGCGCCAAAGTGCGCGTACACACGGTCGTGTGTCGTCAGCGTTGCCTCGCATCGACCGTTCGTGATCGATGCAAGTTAGTCTATAACCCTCTCACATGACCTGCTAGGTCACTGCAGATCTTCAAGTCAGTGTCGGATGGCAGTGTGTTTTCAAGATAGTGTGTACGTGTGTCTGCCTGCGTGCGTGTGCGCGCGCATAGGATTGCTGAGCTCAGGCATCCCTGCCATCTGGGCTCCGTGTGGTGGCTAAAGTTCTGGCCCAGATAAAGTGTGCCACTGCCTGTGACCTGATTCATACAGTAGGCAACACGCACACACACACTGCAGGCTTTCAGCGACCGCACCAATTCATAAATTTATGTGTTTAGTTATGTTCATCCTATAACGCAATTTTTGGTGACGCATACAGGCCCTTTTTGTGGGAGTTTTGCTTCAAGCATTTCCAATAACGTTTTGAAGGGCTACGCGATTTAATGAGAAGAATGAATAATTTCGTAAATCGTTTCATTGACGAAGAAACACTTGTATAATAACGTCATAAATTAACCGTCCCTTCTAAATTACCTAATGGACAGCCGACAGAAGTAAAGATACCCCTCAGTCAACATTTTCAAATTGAGGGCCAATTACTCAGTTTAATGATGCTAAGTATGCAATAATCCCTGTAACATGTCATTTTATGAAACATGAATATCCGGTCCAGCGCTGCTTTTCATAGGGCTACCTCACCATGGTTCATCTTGGCCCCACAGGGCCACCACTATAAAAGGGGTCATGCCAAACCTCTCAGCCTCTCTGTATTTACAGTTAATGATAATTTCCAGTGATGGGCTTTTAAGACAAATTAAGAATAAACAATTGAAGAGTCACATGTATACATGTTAAAAACAAAATCCTCTCCTCCTGCTCCAGCTATCTGTGCACAGCCACATCCAATTTGGTCTAAAATGCAGTAATGTCTATTTTTACTCAATACTATTACCGTGTCACCAGTCTCCAGCCAACAATCACAGTTTATTGAGCGCCACCTAACCTGGCCTGGCCCTCCTCTGGCCACCATTCCCCAAAGGCTACCTGATTGCCTTTACAGTATCATATTTTTTATCATCACAAAGATTAAGCGTACTAGCCAAGTACACAAAGACCAATCAACTGTTGAATCAGCGGTTCAATAAATCAATAGATCCTTTGCTTCACCATTACATGGATGACTGGCAAGTCAAGCCTGATACATAACAGAGTCCTTTTAAAATAGACTTAAGAGTTAAGTTATGGTGTGATTATTACTTCATCTAAAACATTTTCATCACAACTGTATGACGTTATGGCATTATCAAGTACCAGTATACTTGTCATCAGTGAGCAGTGTCCTCCTTCTACCAATATGTCCACTTATGTCAATCCGTCCTCGAGAACTTTGTCTCCAAAGCCTCCAGTCTGTGTTCATGATCCTGCCCACCCTTCAAGAGTATACAGTATCTTCATCTTGAAACCTATCTTATATTTTCTGGTCATTGTTAACTGTTTTTATTCTAAAGCATACAACATGCCTGGTCTCATTAGCTCTCGTTTGAATTATGCCGTACATACAAGATCGTAACCTTTCTTGGCCTTTCTGAGAAAATAGATTGGTCATTGCCCAAAATATACACAAATCTTGAGACACATCCCACTGAGAGTTTGTCGCTGGTATTTGATATCCGGGGAGGCTAAGTGATCTCATTCTGCTCCGTGCCGCTGGCCTGGGTATCACCGATTGAGGCAACACGGTGAAAGTAGGGGGAGTGCTGATTTGTGCTCGTGGGTGCAGCTCGTGCGCAGCATTAGACGCACACTTCTACTTCCCTCTCTGTCCCCGTCTGACTTGCATCGCTCGCTTTGCCCCCGATCGTCGTCACAAACGGCAGCGGCGGCCGCATCAGTGGGTTATATAACAAAGGTTTTTTTGTTGGGATATACAAGGGCCCTTTTGGCTGGTGAGACTCATGGCACGTAGCCCTTTGTGATGACACTCCGAAATGACCAGAACGGCCAGCGCGGTGACCTCAAACGATGTGCAGTGGGACTGATGAATAGACAGTGGCAGCACAGGAAAAACAAATGCGATTGTGTGGCCGGGCCTTTAGACGAGGAGAGCACAAACGCGGGGACCAAAATAGACTACGACAGAAGATGGAAAAACACTAATATCACACACTGAGGTTCTATGTTTGGCAGCAGTCATAGCTTCTGACATGTCATCTTTGATTACATCGGCCGTTGTCTCTCTAGCAGTCATTTCGTGAAGTCTGTCTTCATAACACTTCTGCCCTATCGTGTCAAACCGTCTTGCGTGAAATTGAACAGCTTAGTCAATTTTTGTTTAGCTGCCTTTTTCTGAAAAATGTCTACTGGCAAGATATTTTGAAATTTGTGGATTTCTGATGTAGCAGGTGAAATAACTCCCAGAATAATTTGAGCACAGCGGTTTAAAAAAAAAATGCCCGAGGCATTTTTGCCTGCCTCGGGTACCCATTTATTTTTGTGTAACTAAGTCACTGATGTCACTTTGTTTCAGAGACCAAAATCTATTGGGAGAAATTTGCCTAAAATCTCACTACTAACTGCTACTAAGCACGGTTTAACTAAAGATTGTTGATGATCTTAAAGTGAAAATTCATTGGTCTTCCATTACGAAGTGGAAATTCGTTATGTGTTGTTTTATGTCCTATAAGCAAGCAAAAACATGTTTAAATATCCAAATACTGTACTTAATGATTTCATAGAATTGTCAGTAGGATAACTGTTTACCAAAATATTTATTAGCTGCAGCACGAGTAGCAGTGTGTCTAATATAAATAATGGCACCCCCACACTGAGTGTCTTTCCCCATAAAACCACACACCCCAAAAGGGAGGTACTTTATCTAAAAGGTAAACAGATGCAGTGTTAGCACCAATCTCCATTCTCCAACAGAATCATCGGCATTAGCTTTGCTAACTGATACATTTTTGAGTTCTTGGAAAAGTTGACAATGTGGAAATATGTAGTTGTATTTGTGTTTGACAATGTGTTGACACCACTAATTCATTAGGCTAGTGATTAAGTGCTTCCTTCACTGGTGGAAATAAAAATCATGTTTTAATTTCATCTTTGGAGGACTTGCTTATCATGTTTTAATTTCATCTTTGGAGGGCTTGCTTTTCCCTTCAGACTGTAAAAACAAGTAGCCCCTTGGCTAGCCACAACATCTTTTCTCTGCTCTTGGTCATTATCATAACAAAAGCTATACAGCGTATTTAACCTTCAAGTTAAGTATGTTTGATCTTCAGATATGCTACAGAAAATCAGAATTGAATATCGTCTATTTGGATTTAAAAACTAACAAAAAAACTACACTTTGCTTAGCAGCACACTACTTTCCTCCTCCTCATCCTCCCAATTTTTCTTCCCCATAAATTTTGGTCAATGAGATGAATTTGCTGGCCGGAAAAGCACTTTTGAAACGGCATGTTTGTTAAAATGCGATCAGTAGGAACGGCAGCAGTGTCATGCTGTCAGCATCAAAGTGTGTGCAGTCATTTAGGTCCATCACCTGCTAGTTAGTGTCGTATTCATGCTAGACGCAGCTATAATGGTGCTGTATATCAATGCATGCGTTGTAAAATTGATTTTTAGAGCTCTGAATTTGCAATTGAACGTGATTTCAGATTTCGGCACCAGCACTTGCAGTAGAAAGACGAGTATAGTTGTTACGCCGTGACCTGCTGCCAGGAATTCACCAAAGCATTTGTCCCCATTTTGTAAAGTTTTTTTTTGAATTTGGCCTTCTTGTCGCATTCATGGCCTGATTTACTGTAATGCAGCGCATCAATATATGCTGTGATTTCACACAAAAAAATGCCTTGAGCTATTTTTTTGATCCGTGTACCCTAATTACTCGAGTATGTATTTCACCACTACTGCGCATTGTACAGTAGTGGCTGACTTTGATGAGACCGAACCGCCACGACGAACTGAGTGATTTCAACTAAGGTAAAGAGCGGATGTTTAGTGTGCAGCCTTTCATTAAGACACCTGATAACTGCTAAAAATTGGAGCAGCACAGTTTTTTTTTTTTTTAGTTATTACTTTACTTGCTACAAGCACTAACCTGTTCAAATCAAAATCTTTTTGGCTCTGTTGTGGCGTCACCTGTTGGACTTTCATTAACTGTAGGACTTTGGTTGAAGTGCTATTCATTTTCTTTCATGTGTCATTTTCTTCTATGGAAACATAATTTGTTGAAAATCTAAATTATTAGTGTGATTCCCTCTATTGTGTGAGCCATGGCAATGCTATGACATTGGAAAACCGTAATCAGGTTATCATGTCAAGACCCTGACTAGAACCAGATCCAGGTGTCCCATCTCCCCAGCAACGCTTCATAGCTCCTCCTCGGGGAGTCAGAGACATTAAGTGGTGTATTGTGCGTTTACCCTCGGGTGCTCTACCAGCTGGACATGCCTGGAACGGCTCCAATGGGAGGCACTCAGAAAGCAACCAAATCAGATTTCTGACGAAGCATGCAAATGAATGTAACGTATTGCTGCATTTATTTGCTACTAAAATTGAAGCTAAGGATACCTAGAGGTCAAATACTTGTTGCTGTTATTTACTGTGTGCACATACTATATACTATACTATATACACACACAAACTGTATGTGTGTATTGATATGCTGTATGTGTATGTGCTGTATGTGTGTACTTTATATAATACACACACAAACAGTCATGTACACGCACTCATACATGAACACACACACTTAGGGTCGTCTAACATCCTTACCGAGCACTCCTTTGTGCCCCAATCCGACTCAGCTGGCATCAAGTCAGACAACCTAATTTATTTACATTTATATATCCTCCGCTCCTTTCATTTCTGGAACATTTATACCCTTCTGGCAATTTTTAAAAACAATAATTTTTCAGGAGGCCAATAAAAGGGTATTTCTTTCTACTTCTCTTGGACTGATAGCAATCCTTCCATTCAGTGCTTTATTAGTTTTTCCAGATGGTTCCTCAAAGACTGACAGGAAGGGGACACCAAATGGTGCAGCTTATTGCGACTCTCATTTGTGGCATGTCGTTAAATTTCAAAGACTGCTATGCGACCCCATGAGAAGTAATATCGGGGAACAGAACATAAAACCATTTTTGATGATCTATCTAAGCTTGTATAATTTTGGCATATCAGATAGGCTTGACTGCATGTTCTAGTCTGGCCACTGGAAACCTCAACACCAGGGTTGATCAAATTATCAAATTTTCAAGGTTTTTTTGTTTTTTGTAATCCCCAACCAGACCTAATCATTTTTCATTATATCTTTGCATGTTTAGAAAATCTATACAGTGTATAAATGAATTTGTAAGTACGAGTGGCACCTATTTTTTTTTTGTTACATTTTCTTGTCTCTTTTTTTCACTGGCCTTGCAGGCAATTTCAAATCTCGTTTTTACTATAGGCCACTTGCCGTCGAAAAAAGGCATGGGGGGGCAAATGGCCCCCGGGCCGTAGTTTAGAGAGCCCTGCTGTAACCCATTTGATTTTTCTATGTAATCCTGTTTACAATGGGCTTCATTCAAAAGATCCTCAATTGTGGGAACTAAATTGTGTGTTTATTCTAACAGAATGCTCATTCTTTTCGTGGAAGGTCTGAACTGGAATGTTTACTAAAATTACAATCAAGATATTAAATGGCAGACCCTAATCCTAACCCTAAACTTACGTGTTCATTTACTCGATGGAAACAGATGCAATATTAGTGTATTTAGCTGTAGTTAAATTGGGGTTTTGCATCTTTTGTTTTTTTTTTACCCATGAAACATTTGGCGCAGCACCGTAAGCACAAATTGGAGTTTGAAGTTATGTACGGTAATTGGAAACGTTCATTTAAGAGACAAACAAACGTTTTAGTGAGCTAGAGACACTAAATTGAACGCTCTGATAATTTGAGGGAAGTCCGCAACCAAAGATGTGTTTCATTTTATTTACCTCACCCCGAGTTGCAAAGCAGTGTCCATTCTGCATATCATTGCATTAAAAAAAAAAAAAACCTAGCAGGAAAGGTCCTCAGAGAGGCCAGCAACAATTATTATAGTGACCTGAAATGACCCAGATGCAAGAAAATGCAGATAATGTAGATTTTTTGATTAATATGTGATCAAAGCCTTGACACAAGTGAACTGTGTAGTTTTGCATGAAACTATACCATAAAATATACCATAAACTCCCAAACCTATGGAATGGTACAGGCAAGCTCAGTAATCTCCGCAACACAAGTATTTGGAAGGGTTCGGTCTATTTGGTGTCATGGAGTGAGTTCAGCATGAGGCTCACAGTTGTGTTAGGCTAAGCAGATTAACTCCGCGGCCTCGTGCTCGACTTCTGTGCGAGCTAGCTTTCCCACTTATGTTGGTTGGTAAATGGGAAGCGTGCCTGCAACTGTGAGCAAACACCCCAAAGCAGCTGCTCGGGAGGAGGTCTGGAAATGGCCTGAGCCTCCAAGAGTTGCTGCCACTTTAAAACATAGGGTACAAATAAAGTTTACTTGTGGTTTTGCCAACTGCTCGTCTGTTTGATTTCAATTAAAAAAATATTTGAATACTTTTTGTTGGCATTGTAGATGTGGGTGTAGTACATGACATAGTTGCACCTATCATTTAAAAATCAGAAGGATATCACAGTAATAATTAGTCTTTGTGTATTTTTTACGCTATCATTTAATCATTAGGTGGCAAGGTGGAAGGCTGATTAGCATGTCCACCTCACACTTCAGATGTCTCAGGTTTGCTTCCGACTCGGGCCTTTCTGTAGAGTTTGCATGTTCTCCCGCGTGTGTGCCCGCGTGGGTTTCTGACACATTCTATAAACATGCATGGTTGTTCTCATCTCTGATTGTTAAAGTGATTAGTTGCTCGTCTTCGTGTGCCCTGCGATTGGCTGGCGACCAGTTCAGGTTATACTCCGCCCACCCAAAAGACAGCCGGGATAGGCTCCAGTTCACCCAATAAAGATAAGCGGTTCACAAAAAAGATGAATGGCTGGAAGGATCACTTTTATATTTAAAACTTGAACAAAAAAAATGAATGCAGTATAGGTGCAACATTATGTGTTCTTGTCCTGAAACACTCAATAGGTGTTCTTCACTGTTGAAATACACTAGAGGTATTTGCAAATGACGACACATTGTTTTCAATGATAAACAAAAAAAAAAAATCATATCTACATCTAAAAGTTGATGCTTTGTCTTTAGGCTCAAATGAAATGGCAAATGTTTCAAGCTGCATATGTAACAATAGTTTCACACTTGCGGTTAAGTTTACAACATCAGTGGCAGGAAGAAGCTGTTGTGCAACCATGGAAGCGTCACGTCTTTCATTCCTCCGTGCTTTTAGGTGTTTGCCTCCCGACCCACCGCCCACCACGGCCCTCACCTGTGTGTTGCGGTGCTTCCCTTGTGAGCCGACCTGGGCCGGCAGTCCCTTCTTGCACCGCCCGCCAACCCCGCCCATGGTCAGAATGACGCGCTCCAAGACCTTCCAGGCCTACCTGCCGAGCTGCCACCGGACGTACAGCTGTATCCACTGCCGGGCCCACCTAGCCAACCATGACGAGCTCATCTCCAAGGTAACCGGCGGCGGAACTTCACAGCATTGTATGCCTCAATTTACAGCAGCAGTTGCACCTGGATTGCATTTAAATGGCATTACGCCCAATACGGAAAAGAACCACAGTTACAGATGTGCTTTAATAGTTTCCAGCTCACGTGGCTTCACTTTTACGAGCATTTAAAACAACTATCGTTTTGCAACGTGGAATTCTGCAAGCAGATTGGCCTTTTGTATGCTTGGTACTCTCTGCTCGAAAATGCTTTTGAGGCTGCTGCCTCAAAATGTTCAATTAAATTGATTAAATCAATCACATAACTGAATTACCAATGTTATTCATTTCAATAGAAAAAATCAGATGCATATAAGTACTCATCAGTGCAAAACCTTTGCATATGTTCACATATATCAATGGAAAATACCTAGCACAAAGAAAATGCTAACGAGCTAAACGCATACAAGGCAGCACTATATAAAATGATGAAGACAAGAACTTAACATTAGCTAGCATGTTATCCACATCATAAATTGTTGAATTAACAGACTAATTTTGGGCATCGTATCATAAATCACAACGTACAGACACTCGTGGGCTAGATTTCACAGAGACAGAACCGACGTGTGCGTCACCGACAGTGACTGCTCTCAATTCAAGCCACACGGTCCTTCCTCCCTCCAAAATGTAATACCAAAAGTGGCCAGAGGCGACGCCAAAAACTAAGATCAAACTGAACTGTTATAGGATAAACTAAAAAAGTTCCAAAACTTCATTATTTCAGGTGTGGCTCATGCGGCCTGATACCAGTTGATTCACGGACCGGCAGATGGGGACCTATGCTCTACTGTATTTCATGTTGCTGACTTACAGCACTCACCTAACACACAGACTTATTGTTGCAGCAGATAAATGACCTGGAACTGCACAGCTTTGGTTGTTTTCATTACTACCTTATGTGAGAGGCCATTTCCAGCAATATTAAAGGGTGCATGTGTGTCGCAGCCTCCTCATCTTGCTCTCTTCTTGATTCTGCAGTCGTTCCAGGGCAGCCAGGGCAGAGCCTACCTGTTCAACTCAGTGTGAGTGTCCATCTTTTGTTCTTTGTTCCCTCCATCTGTTTTCAATTGGCTTAACTTCGGCTATGTCGGAAATCAGCTCTTATGCACGCTACCCTCAGGAGACAAGCAATTTTCCACGCGCTGTTATTTAAGGAAGTTTGCGATGCATATTGTTCTACCAGGTTGGCACATTGTTTTTGTTTTGAGGCTGCGGTGTAGACAGATGCCTCCAGGGGCCATCATTATCAGATGAATTTAGTCAGAAAATAAGGCTCTTCAAGTCAATGCTCGGCAGCCCAGTTCTCCGCTCTGAGGCGAGTGGGTGGGATTCAGTGACTCACTCACTCTGAGCACATTACACTCTATATGAAACGGAGCAAGTTAAACTCGCTCCTGTCTGTCTCTCTTTCTCTCGCTTTACCCATTCTTGTTCTTGCAGGGTGAACGTGGGGTGTGGTCCTGCAGAGGAGCGAGTTCTGCTCACAGGCCTGCACGCTGTCGCAGATATCTACTGTGAGAACTGCAAGACCACCCTGGGCTGGAAATATGTGAGTGCCCTTGGCTGATTTTCAGTAGTGCGCGCAAACAGCCTCAAAGGTTGCTAGATGATTAACAGTCACGTCCTAATTTTGTTTGCAACCCATATTATATTTGGACCACCTCCTCATTCGGATTCAGTGAAGCTGAAGGCAGAATTCAGTTATAGGCCTCTTTATTTATCTTTGGGGGTACTCTTTGACAGTTTGAGAATCAGTGACATTTCACGTGAACACATTGGTTGCCTTAAAGAGACAGTGTTGCTGTAACAAAATATTTGTTTTTTTTTTCTAGTCAACTCATTTTTGTAATTACAGATGAATTAATCAATGCCCCAAAACTCTAGAGCACTACTTAGCTCGTGCTCGTTCTTTTTGAAGACTGGTGTGGCTGTTGTCAATGAAAATTATGACAAAATACCCTCATCAATGAATCCTAATCACGTGACGGAGATGAGACAATCACGCAATGGCAATGTGGGTCCCGTCACGATAAGAATTAAATATTTATTAGCACATTGTTGGTGATTAATACTGAGACTACATTTAGCATCGCTTTCTCAAATTGACGACTGCTTTTCTTCACCGAGCTTTTATCACGTGAAGAAAATGAGGTCAGCCGCAACGGAAATGCTGGTCACGTGATGGTAATGGAAGTCACATCATGTAGTGCCATATTGTTGACGAATAAAACGACACAAAATGCGGTTTACAAATCAAATCTGAGAAATCCTTTTAAATCCTCATCGTCCAAAACGATATGACAGTTTCGTCTCTGTCTTTTGTTTTATTATTTTTATTTTGCTGTGTATTTATGTTCCTTGTGATCCATCTGTACCTGGACAGTGTTGCTTCCTCAGTCAAGACTCGTGGTAGTATTTGGATTCGTAAATTGCACCTGGAGGTTGGGATAGCACGTAACAGTTAGCACAACCAACACTGAAGGACTGATAGTCGCAGTGTGTTTTCCTTAAAGTAAACAAGTTTAAGTTGTGCATGAGCACACACACACTTTGCACTTGTTTATATTTGTTAAATGCATTCGTTTTAGATTGGAGCGCTAAAATAAAAAGCAATATAATTATACTGACATTTGACTGTATGGCACCTGTAGCCAGCGTTTAGCACAGTGTCTGGTATAAATTAGCCGCTAGCTATAGCTGCGCGAGTGCCCTCGAGAGCAGCCGGGTTACTTTTCAGGGGTAGTTTATTTAAGTAAATGCACACTTTGATGCTGACATCCTGACATGATTGCTGTTCTTACTGACCACTTTTTAAACTACCAGGCTCACCTAATGTGTGTCCTGTGGGTCTGACATGACGAAAATTTATAGGAGAATTTTCTAAAATCTCAGTTTAAGTTAAAAAAAAATAGTTGATTATTAAAAAATGGTCTTTCATAACTAAGTGGAAAGATATTATTTGGTCTTCTGCATTTACATTTCTCTTTCACCTAAAAAAAAAAAAATATATACAGTATATATATATATATATATATGATTGCCAAAATACTCAAGAGAAGCAGCTTTACAGGAGAAATACAGGATGTACTTATTACTTTCAGATCACCTGTGCGATATACAGTATATTATCTATATAGTTTGGTTTTTCAGTTGAGGAAAAGGATTTTAAAATATGGCCAAGTAAGGCAAAAACAAGTTTGTAAACATTGCCAAACACAAGCTGCATGCATTTTGGTAGGTTTTCCCAGCTGCAGCCGAAAAATAAGCCTGTAGCAAAAGTGACTCTCCTGTTTATGTTTACATTTGCATGCTAGATTGTTACATTTCCTGCCATCTGTTCAGTAAAAATAAAATACTTTGAAAACCAGAAAACTTAAATTGGAAGTTATATTACAAATTTTCTGAAATTCTCATTTCTTTCATGCGGACTCAATCACGTGAGACATCTTGTGAGCGTGTTATGTAAATCGGAGCTACGATCTAGCTGTAGTAAAGTACGCCTGCAGTATGTATTTAGTGTGGGTGGTATTTTAGGTCCCATGTCAAGGGAATTTAATAGGCTGCACACATGTTACCTTCCCTCATAGCTCAGTAGAGCTGATTGAGTGCAGTTGCAAGAAGTGAACCCTGTCAGCATGGAGGTGAGAATTTACACTGTAAGGCACGTGAGCATATTCCTTGGTGGTGGACCCACACAAGCACACAATATCCTTTTTGTTCAGTGCTTGAGAGGGCTCCATTGACTACCTGTCTGGGCTTCATCTCCAACTGTAAACATTCCCAGGATAAACATTTTTCTATGTCAACCTTACGGGTGGTTATTTTTTTTCAGCCCAGGTTCTATTTGCGTCCCGACCCCACAAGGTGGAGACCACATGGTGTGCGCACGCGTACACACACATGTAATACTACTTAATTGGGGGATCAGGGGTATGACATACATATCAGTTGCAGCTGTGTTGCTTTTCTGCTGTCATCAAAGTTCTGTAGCGAGGCCTTGACCCACTGCCCTTATAGACCAGAAATTTGATCATGTCACTTCAAAGCCACACAGTCAAAAGACAAAACACGGTCCACGGACTCCATGTAGAAATACAGTACATTTCTGTATCATTATTGTACAGGATGCAAGGAGAACAAAGTAAATAAAGTTTCACAAATACAGTACAGATATATCCCCATATACATTGCCAAAATACTGTTTTTTTGTTGTTGTTTTTTTTAGTTTTAGCTTGTTGCTACATGAATACCATCTTGAAACGCAGTAAGAATTTGTGACATTACTCTGGATGAAAATGAGGACTAATTAAAAAGAAGCACTTATCGCGCCTCAGGTGATCATATTCACTGGTCAGACTTAAGACATGCTCCGATTTTGCTTTGTGACAAAATGAAGAAATCTGTAATATAGAAAAATCTGAATATTGGGGACTATTCAAAAAGTGAAACACAAAGATTTTCATAAGTCTGATTCCCACATCATTTCTTCCTCCTCTTGAGGTATTGGGATTTCTGCAGTTCTATTGGGTTAGAAGCACAGAGCACAACCAGTGAGCTAAGCTATGCCCGTTGAGTCACCTCGGCTCCTCAAGTCAGTAGAATGCAATATTAGCAATACAGTATTAGCTTAGTTCTCCAAAACCTCCCTTACTGTAGTGACTAACACAGGAGCCCAAAACCACATAAGCTTTATTCACAGTGGATTCATCAACAAAGCAGGACAATTATTATAATTTATATTCATAGCTGTATTGATTCATTGATTACTGGCATCTTGGAGTGTCCAAAACACCTGTCATGCATGTTTCTGCAATGTGGGAGGGATGGAATGTGGAGAAAAACACGCCCTGTTGAGAATTGATGTGAAATATTCATGTTTCATTTTTATGAATCTACTTATCAATTTGATCAACTTTGCCACATTCTGATATATTAAGATGTAGTTGTACATTTACACAATATAGAAATAAAGAATAAGGACATATCATCTAATTAGTTAATCAATCATGTGTCATTTTATCACATTAATTACTCTGAAATATTCATCCTAGAAGACATTTTTGGACAATTTTATGCTTGCACTTCCACTCTAGGAACCAGTTCAGGGCATTTTTAGCAATTCCAGCTTGATGGAGCTTCACTGTACCAAAATAAAATTCTAACCTTCCCTAGTAGTCTAATGAAAGTATTGAATTTTGAGGTTCCCCCTGCGTAATGCCAACTTTTCAGCGCATAAACAGTCCTGTTTTAGCTGCAATGTTTAAGGTTGCGTGAGTATTCAAGGCTACTGACACACCGTGTTCACCAATTGCAATGCTGTGGTTGACTGACATCATTTCAAGACCGTTAACAACTATCACCAAACTCTTAAACCATTCAAACATAGGAAATCTAATGCAGTTATCGATGTACAGTCTTGTATACAAAATGCCATTGTATACATCCCCCTTTTTAAAGACATGTTGGAATACAAAATAAATAGGGGACAAATTTACCGTACATTGAAACATGTCTTGATATAAATTTAAGTGCATAGTTTCTTAAGTTACTTTGGGAGCTCCATGTTCCAAAATCAGAACTGCATAAAGGCCTGCATAGACATAAATAGAGGAGACATGGAGTTAATTTGCCCTACATCTAACCATAGAAATAAATGTTGACAGCTCAGTAAGTCCTCTGTCGTAAAGTTCAACCCTGCAGAGCTATGAAGCATCCAAGCCCGTTAGAATTTAGGTTCCGTATTCTCATTTGTTGGCTTGTAACCATCTTATGATTAACCTCCATGGGACCATTCACCAAAAAGACCTGTTCCAAAGACTTTTTTTTTAGTTTATTTAAAAATATGTTTTACTCTTAAATAAACACTGGGATTGGGTAGTTTAAAATAAACACTGGGATTAATGATACATTGCAATTCACAGCATACTTCCAAGTGCTTAAGTAATGGAAAATTAGATATTGTCTTAAAAATATTGTGAAGTAGTATGTATATTTTGGCATGTTAGGAATTGTGTCAAATTATTCTGTGTCAAAATATCGTTGAGAAACACTGATGTAAGTCTATTCATTTATTAGTGGTCCATTATTACTGCCCTTATTGCTCTATTACTGTTTTTTTGTTTTTTTTTTGTTTTATCGCCTACCTTAGTATTTGCTCTATTATGGAATGTAGTCTGCTGGGAAGTGAACAGAATAAGAATTTCATTCTGTGGTATTACTATGCATATGCCGATAAAAATCTATATGGAGCACTCAGAAAATGTTTGCTAGATGCAACTATTATGGAGCCTGAGCCACCGGTAAACACTGTTGATGTAAATGTCAGCGTAATTAATTAGTTTCTTAATGCCCTGAATGGGTGATTGGATGTACTTTTCGAGCAACGTAGTTTTGTTACGCATTCGGAGTCGGGACCAGCGCGCGCAGTAGAAAGACTAGTCAAGCTTTTCCCCTGTGACACACTGCTGTGAGCAACTACTATCGGTATAGGTACAAGGTATTGTATTATTTGAGCCTGATGTGAAAGTAATGTCAGCTCTCCTGTCCTGTCCTCTGCCGCACCCTCTAGGAACATGCCTTTGAGAGCAGTCAGAAGTATAAAGAGGGCAAGTTCATCATCGAGCTGGCCCACATGATCAAGGACAACGGCTGGGACTGAGCCGACGAGCCCGCCAGGACACAAGCGCAGCGGAAGGGGAGAGGGTTGGGTGAATGGATGGGGAGGGCGGGGAGGGTGTTAGGGGGTTGTAGTGGGTGAGTGTTTGACTTTGGTTTGGCTGATTTACCATTAACCTCTGTAAGTCCCTGCCCATTCCTCCCCTACGACGCCTCTTGCACACACCGACACTCACACGTGACACGCGTCAGGTCGCTGACATCCAAGCTGGGAGCTGTGGCAGATGGCCTATGACTGCAGATGAGACAAGACGTCTCCTTTTCTTACTGAAACCCGATTCCGTATCTTTACAACGTTTGCACACCACTGGCGCATGTGGTAGTGTTCAAAAGCGGCTGGTAGGAGACGCATCCAGCAGTCGGCCTCACTTGGCTGTTCTGTGCCACCCCTCACCCCGTAGCTAGCGATGACCTAAGATGATTATAGCAAATCGACATGATTGGGGGGGTGCCAGCTGGGCCAGTGATGAGGCTTGGCACGAACGCCCGAGCGCAGCGGGCGGGAGCGGGGGGGATTGACGCGCAGCGGGTCAGTCGCTAAACACGAAGGGGGGCGAGGGAAAGATCGCGTTCCAGTAATCCGGGAGCTTCGACGGCTTCTGGCTGGGAACTGGTCCAGCTCAGGGCGGCCACTTTGAAAGACATCTAGCTTGACCGTCATCGGCTTTTCTTAAAACCTTGCTGTTTGCTTTGAAACCCCTGTAAAGTGACCTGCGGAGCTTTGCGCAAGCACAGAAAAGGTCTCAGGTGGTCCCCAAAATCCTCTTGTACTAGCCTCAAAAGATAAGACCGCTTCAATTGGATAGCGAGCGATCAGAAACTGTGACCCACGTTTTTGGAAAATGGCCTGAGTACGACGCATTTCGTGGGTTTATCATGTTTATCATCATTTACATGATCACGTTGAAGCGGATGCTAAAAAGCTAGTCGTGTGCTGTGTCTGTGCAATCTGCCTGTAGAGGAAATGACTTCCTTGATCTGGACTGACTTTAGTGAAAATGACTTTGTGTTCATCTGCCTCACACTCACATGTACCTGCTATAAACCCCCAGGGCGTTGATCGCTATGTTGTGACAGAATATCCAACTATGGTTTTAAAATTACACTGTCCTTTTTTGTTCTCACACTCCGGTTGGTGACATTTACATTTGCTCTATATAGATTTCTGTTGAACGGCTATCAAATTGAAGTGGTCCTAACACTCCACAATGAACACGCCTTGTCTACATGAAGCAGTTTTTTTTCTAGGACCCATGTGCTTTTCTTCATATGGCCCCAAGATTGATTTTTTTTCAGTTTGCGGCTGTCGCTCATACTAGCCACTCCATGTGCAAAAGGGGTTCTACAGCTCCTCTGATGGAACTGTGCTTTTTCAAGCAAGAATAGCCATTAGACCTTCCATCTTATGGAACGCACCACAAATATACAGTATGCATGAGCTAAAGTGCCTGTTGGCTTTGAGTCCCAGCTTCTTCCCAGCTGAGAGAATTACTGCCGGTGGCACCGTTTCTGATCCATCTGCATCACGTCGAAAACATACAGACGTAAATACAATCCAGATGTAGGGCAGTAGGAATGTCTCATCTTTTGTCTCTGTGATAGTCTCTTTTGTTGATACTTGTTCCAAGCTCTCCAGATAGCGGCAGTATAAGGTCATATTAAAACCCATCACAACCAAAGAAAGCACCCACAACAAGAAGCTGACCAAGCAAAGGATTCCTATTTTGCTTGGGGAAAGTTGTGCAAAACGAGGGTGTGAATAGCTGAAAGCCAAGGCTGTGGATAATACTTGTCTGTCATATGTATTTTGCGTCTTTTATTTTGTAAACAACAGATCTTAATATATGAATCTATTGTATTTACGAGGAATACCATTCATGTCAACCTCTGTGTTACAGAATGTAAATACTGTCAATGTGTCATGTTTTATCAACGAACCCCACGATGATGAATGAATTTGATTTGGGTCATGTCAGGCTTTCTCTCGGGTTGGCTGTACAAAATGAATTTTTTACCCAAAATGTTTCAATTTTAATGTCTTTTGTAAAGAGGGATGCTGATGTTGACTTCATGTTATTGGATCATCATCTAATAAAATGCACCTTGATATCTCTATGAACAACTCTGTTTTTTCTCATGCTAGTGTAATTGAGCGTTCAATTGAGTTTTAGTGAATGTTTATCAGTTGTCCAAGTATTTTCTCCTCTTAGATGAAATAGTTAAACTAAATTTAGCATTTTATAAATCTCCAAGCCCTTTATTACATATTGTACTTAATGTTTTTTACTTGTTTATTGATCACAATTATTCCGTTAATCTGACACCCCAAATCTTAATACCAATAATATGCCTAAAAATTATAGCGGGGGAAACAACACTCAATTGTGCCACTTCCAGTGCATCATCTGGAGCGGTTCAGAATCCATTTTTTGCAGGTCAGGTTGCGGAGGCAGCAACTTCAGCAGGGAAGGCCATACCTCCTTCTCCCCAGCCACTTCGTCCAGCTACTCCAGGGGGCTACACAGGCGTTGCCAGGCCAGTCGAGAGACATAGTATCTCCGGCATGTCCTGGGTCGTCCCCGGGCTCTCCTTCCGGTGGGACGAGCCTAAAACACCTTACCAGGGAGGCATCCAGGAGGCATCCTTGCAAGATGCCTGAGTCACCTCACCTAGCTCCTTTCCGCAACGGCTCTACTCCAAGTCCCTCCCGGATGACCGAGTTTCTCACCCTATCTTTAAGGGAGATCCCAAACATCCTGCTCAGGAAACTTGCATTCAGGATTCAGTTACGATCTATAGGTCGTGACCATAGGTGAGGGCAGGAACGGAGATCGACCGGTAAATCGGGAGCTTCGCCTTCTTTACCACGACAGACCGGTACAGAGGCCGCATTGCAGCAGATGATGCACTGATCCGCCTGTTGATCTCCCGTCCCGTGAACAAGACCCCATGATACTTAAACTCCTCCACTTTGCGCAGGACCCCAGACTGGGCACTCCACCCTTTTCCGATTGGGGACCATGGTCTCAGATTTGAAGTTGCTGAACTCCATCTCAACCACTTCACACTCAAGTGTGAACTGTTCCACTTGGAGATCACAGCCCGAAGAAGCCAGCGGCACCACATCATCTGCAAGAAGCAGAGATGCAATACTGAGACCACTAAAACAGGATCTCCTCAACACTTCAACTGCCCCAGAAATTTTGTTTATGAAAGTAATGAACAAATGAACAGAATCGTGACAAAGGGCAGTCCTGGCAGAGTCCAACTGGAAATACTTTGACTTTTTGCCAAAAATGACTGCCAAAAATGCGGACCAAACTCTGACATCAGGGATACAGAGACTGAACAGGCCGTATGAGGGGGTTCCGTACCCCGTACTATCAAAGGACCCCCCACAGAACTACATGAGGTGCACAGTCGAATGCCTTCTCCAAGTCCTCAAAACACATGTAGACTAGTTGGGCGAACTCCCATGCACCCTTGAGGATCCTGCCAAGGGTATACTAGAGCTGGTCCACCGTTACACAGCGGGGACAAAAACATCACTGCTCTTCCTGAATCAGTGGTTCGACTTCTTTAGCTGCCTGGAATAGACCTTATCGGAGAGGCTGAGGGGTTTGATCTCTCTATAGTTGGAACACACCGTCTGGTCCACCATCCTGGTCTGCCAATCCAAACGCACTGTCTCCGATGTCTGTGCAATGTTGTGGAGGCGTGCCAACCAAGACAGCCCAACAACAATGAATACAAGTGTGTAGATTCTGAATAGGAGGGTGCATTTTATTGCTAAGAAACATTTTTACTTGACCTGCCCTTTCACATTTTCACGCTGACTGGCCACATGGTTGTTATTTGTACGAGTTGATCACTAAGTTGTGATCCTTGAAGATGATGTTTCAATGTCTCCATGGAGATGAGAACATCATGTGCTCTTTTCTGGGGAATTGGGGGAAAAACAAGAGAGCAGCCGAGTGAACGACGTCAGGTGAAAACTACAGTAGTGTTTAATGAGAGCGTGGGTTGCACGAGTGTGCTACGGCACATGTATGTGGAGGAGGGTGACGAGAGTCACACCTGTTTGTCCCACATGAATTCAACTGCATGTTGCATTTGTCTGAATGTTATGCCTCCTACGCTAATATCCTCCAAAGTGATTCCCACTCACTTGCCGTATTCTCTCCATCTCTCCCCCCGCTGCATGTCCATCTACTGTATCTATCTGGTTCCCTGTGGTGGTACTGTTGTTGTTTTTACTTCCAATGATTCTCCGGGGCTCTCCGTCTCGCTTCGTCCGACTTGGCTGAGCTGCCGCAAACCTCACTGCAGCAGATGGTGCAGTGTTTGCATCGGGACAGGTCTCCTAGCAACCTCATCTCGCTCTCTCTCTCGCTCTCTCTCTCTCTCTCTTTCTCCTTCTCCCTCTCTCGCACTCTCTCTCGCTCTCTTCATCTCTCTCTAGCTCTCTGTTTTTCCTCAATGAAAAAACAGAGCAGAAGAGAGAGGGGTCACGCGCTGCCTGGATGTGCCATGCGCAACCTGGCCCTGTGTCATTTCACTGACCGGCCTGTTGAGGTCTGTTTACATCTGTCTGTGTATAAAAATCCAGGGCAAGGGGCTGACTTTCTGGCTTGCCGATTGCTTCAATGTGACGCATAACGTGAGCAAAGCAGGACTCTGAATTGAAGAGATATGTAACCCAATGTGACCTACATTTTTACAAGTGTTGTGATGCCTGAGTCATGTGGTGTTTAATGGAAGCTGTGCCCACATTTTATAGTTATATATACTTGGGATGACTGCGTGTGGATGTTTATGGAAGCCATTTCATGTCTTCTCCATCACTGTAGGAGGAAATATTCCAGTGCCTCCTTAACACCCCAACAGTATTATATCAAAGCTCCACAGGAGGCCACCGTAGAATCAAGGCCGATGAGTGCAAAACATCTGAAGCGAGGCCAACGGGGTGCCGCTGCCCGAGGATGGAGCCTGGTTTTCGGAAACACATGTACGCGCGCACCGGCACACGGTCCAAGTTACTGCATCCTCTTCCCCCTACTTCAGTGGGGGAGGAAGTTCCATTATCGGACAGGCAGGTTGCCCCAAGGCACACTTTGTCTCAGTATGTTTCCTCCCCGAGCTCTATGCCAGGAAGAAGCCAAATTTCTTTCTTTGCTGTGTTCTGTGCAATGGAGGAGCCCCAAATTTCCGACCCATTTGACCCGCACTGACTCGTCATCTCCGGGTCACTCGTAGTTCCAGTTACTGCCTCTACTTACAAAAAAACATTGCAACTAATTCTGTGAAATTATCAAGTAGAACAAACAGACTGCCCTGACTCGAGCGCTGTCCAATAGTCATCTTTGTCACTCTGTTTCACATATGCATACTAACTTTTTTGTCAGTTTATCTAAGCAGCATGTTCATTTGCCATTTTTTAACCCTCTCCAGGCAGACGTTGCAGATTTGCAACAATGAAAATATAATGCCCTAACTATTCCACTGATATTTTTTTAATTTTTAATATTTTTCTTTTTTTTAAATTACACTCAAGCAATGCCCAAGTCTTGATCTGCAGTGCCTCAGTAAAAAAATTAACCAACCACTTCAGAGCGCACATACTACTTACTAGGTAATTAATTGCTGTATTCACGCCACATAAGCAATGCGCACATGGCTAATTATTATGGTAAATTATCCACGTATAGTGACTTTAGCTGATAATACTTCAGTGAGAGAGTGAGAGAGGTAGGTATTGAGAATCACTGCATGAAGTTGGTCGGTATTTTGATTAAGCTTGTGTTGTGACAGATTCAGCTGAATGGTGCTGTGATTCTTAAATGGTCTATTTTCAGGGAGAAAAGCATTTTTCCCTATCAATTCGCGAGCCTAATTTCTAAACACAGAAAATAGCACTGTATACTTGTTTTGTTAATTGGTTTGCCTTTGACTAAAATAATGTTGTCAAAATGGCTAGAGCATCTGATTCAGATGCCAGAAAAAAAAATTCTTTACTTGTCACCAGAGTTGGTTTTTTTTTTTTCAATTCATAAACTAGTGCTGAATATCTGTTTCCCCTCGAGCTCTCATCAATTTGTATGTGTGCTACGAGTGGCTACTAGCTAGTGACTAGTTCAGGGTTACCCAGCCTCCTGCCAGCAGGGATTAGGCTCTAGCTCACCCATGACCTCAATGAACAAGCACTTCTCAAAAAATAAAAATAAAACGGATCACCATCAATAGAATAGAAAAGAATAGAATGCCTTTATTGTCATTGTATAACAAGTATACAAGAAAATTGGGAGCGCTGCTTCAATAGGTGCATATCTAATAAATATGAACAATAAATTATAACTATTATAGACTAAAATACAGTTAGTTAAGTAGTCAATTACTTTCTCAGAGTGCAATTGTTATTTTCAAGGTGTTTTTGTTTTGTTATTCAGAACATTGCTAGATCCAGGGGGAAAAGCTATATGAGTCTGTTTGCCCGGGTTTTTTGAGCCCTGTAGCGCTGACCCTGTAGTACAGTACAGTAAACTTACAAACTGCAAACACTCCATTTTTGTTTGCTCTCATTGGTTGGTCTGTGGGTTACATTCCAAAATGTTGGTGACAAACTCAAGGATAAAAGGCTCAATGCTATCATTTTAACCTGACAATTTTCTTTTGACTTTTGTTCATCTTAATTGTATGGTAATTAAATGTCAAATCGTGAGTAACAGACCATTTCACAGTTATTTAAGTGATTGTTGGTGCGTCCTCTAGCGGACAAAACGAACAACTATTCATAGTTATGTTCAGTTCCGACTGGCCTATGTTCTGATGTTCTGTCCCACAGACCGCATGCTTGATACCCATGTTTTGTCGCATCATGGTAAAACTCAATGTTTGCAGTTGGTTG
Source organism: Hippichthys cyanospilos (assembly GCF_059441005.1). Classification (NCBI taxonomy): domain Eukaryota; kingdom Metazoa; phylum Chordata; class Actinopteri; order Syngnathiformes; family Syngnathidae; genus Hippichthys; species Hippichthys cyanospilos. The sequence continues at coordinate 15,557,033 of NC_142379.1, read as the reverse complement.
CATTGTTCATCTCCAAACAAGACAAGACAAACACAAGAACACTTCAGGAAGATAAACGTAATGCGTGTCATAATGTAAAATTTCCTGATTAGTTTTAATTTTCTCTCTGCTCGTGACACAAACCACATTTGATCACTTTATCCATAGCCTAGTATACATCAACATCAGATTTTAGTGCTCCACCTTTGTTCCTTTTAATTCCGTGTTTGTTTGTTTTGTACCCATGTGACTCTATTTCCAGACATTGCTAATCAATAGGGGACCCTGCAGCAGCTGAAAGCTCCATCTCTTCTGTGAAAGGTATCGTTTGCCTCGGGGGGAAGCAAAGTGCTGTCTTTTTGTAGTGTGTGCGTGTGTGTGTGTGTGTGTGTGGGGGGGGGGGGGGGGGGGGGGGCATCTTTCTTGACAAGTCACGATATGCAGCAACTTCTTAATGATGCATTCACTGGTGATGGCTCCTTGGGTAACACATCGACCTTTTCTCTCAAGAACTTTTCACTTTGTCCAATATTCGTATCAGAAGTGCTCGCCACTACCCATGAAATTTAGCCCTGCATAAAACCACATGGGCATGGATGTGTTGGGAGTGGTGTGTAATGCATTTGCTACCTGAGTCTTCTGTGCTTATTTCCATGAATTTATTAGATTTTACAGCAATATCTGATGCTGATAATTGATTATGAAACACAACCAGTGCATTCAATGAGATCCAAGTATTACAAAATGTAGCTTGTATAAGTAAAGTATTTTCAAACAAACTGTAGAGGAGAGTCTATTTCATAATTTATCTGAGAAAGCTACCGCTTTTCGGACTCTCTCTCAGTAGGAGACTAAGAGTGAGTCCGTCAGCTATGAAGCCATATGATAGTTTGATCACAATCGAAGGCTATGTTCAAGGAAAATCACATTGATTTCTATCTGACATCAATTCATCTTTTGGTAGTGGCCTCACGGCAGCTGTTTTGACAACTTCATTAGCTCACTGAGAGACCAAAAGAACCCCCTTAGAACCTATTTGATTTCAGTAGAACCTCACTGGACGACTGAAGGAGATTTTCCATTGGGTTCTCACAAAGAAACCTTCAAGAACTCCTTTGGTTTCACTTGAAAATGGTCACAAGTTTTTGTGTGAGTAGAACTTCTGTGAAGCCATGATGTGTTTTGTAAAACCACCTTCATTGAAACCTTAAGGTCTTCAGGAGAACTTCATAGGACTAGGCATCTCAGTAGAAGGCCATTAGAAGCACTTGAACTTTGGTAGGACTTTGTAGAAGCCACATTCATTTCAATAGAACCACTTTTGCTACACTGGAACTTGATCCGAACTGCAGTGACCTCATACTACCTCCTTGGTGCAACTCGCATAAGTAATAATTAAATTATTCATTAAAATAATAAAATAGTAGTAGTACGAGTTTTGCTGAGCTTTTTATCCTCAGTATTTATCCTCAGCATGGTAATTTACACCAGAGAAAACAACCACCTTCTCATTTTCTTTAGTTATTGTGACCAGAAACATAATCCCCTATTTAGAATAATGATTTACAAAAATTACATTCATACTGTATGTCATGTCCAAATATTGAGGAACCTCTGAAAATATGTATAAAATGATGTAATATCATAACCACCTCTGATCACATTGACTAGCGAGTCAATTTGTTCTAGTTCCCGGTGAGAATTTGTTTATTTTATTCCCAGCAAAATTGTAGTGTCTCTGGTTTTAATTTTGAAAAATATGGTCACCTTACGCAAATTCAAAGAAGTGAATTTTAGTCCCATCATCTGCTTTTTTAGTGTCATTGTTCAACCCACCGACGTGACCTTTGAAGGGTCCCATTTATCGTGACTGCACATACAGCACCAGTGCAGTATGCAGGGCTGCTGTTGTGTCACATGGGTAATGTGGTGGGTGGTGCCTGGGAGAAAGACAAGCTGGTCTATTTATAGTCTCTGCAGTCCTAAGCTGGGCTGCCTAGCAGCTCCTCTGGAAATAAACAAACTGCTCTGCTTCAATTTGGGTTGGGAGGTGAGGCAGCCACTCATTCATATTTTATAAACAGGTCTTTGGCCTTCCAACACGTATACAGAACCAGGAGTCAGTTGCATTCAGGTCAAATGTGACTCAGTAAAAAGTTAGCAACTCAAAGATAAATGGAACAATCAAGTACACAAACACAAAATCACAATACTGTATATTAATGTACTAACACTATTATAGTTCTTGTATAATGACCCAATAGATTGTATAAATTGCTAAGAGTGGCTATGGAAAACAGACCACATCCCAAGGGGGGAAAAAAAAAAGACCAAGCAAAAGTGTTTGGCAGGGACGTTTTCTTGTTTATGTGCAGTATAAAGTATTCCAGAGCACAGTGGATGATGTGGACGCCTGGTGGCATTTCAAAATTACGGTCAAGGGACTGGTAGCCAAAAAGTAACCTTCAGGTGAACAATTTCAGATAGGGTGCATTTTTTAAGGCGTTTTTTTTTTTTTTTTACATTAAATGCGGTTTTCACAGGTGACACCCAAAGCAAAAAAAAAGAACTATTTTAAATTAAAGCTATCAATCTGAAAGGCAATAACCGAGCCACAAGCGACATCCATCAGAAACGTCCCAATTCCTTTGCGCACTTAAAAAGTTGGTAGCTTCAAACACATGGTTGAGCTGTTCAACATGTCGAGATGTACGGTACAATAGAAACATTCATCACTCATTTATCGTTTAATCTGAAATCAGTGCTATGAAAACAAAGGAATTGAACCTGCTGTTCCGATATTTTTGCAGCAGATTTGTGTCAGTTATACAGCTGCATCTTGAGTTTAAAACAAGCACTTAAAATGAGTCGATGCTTTTAGTGGGAATCTAACTGCACCCCTAAAAATCAATAAAAGGTGCATTAGAATTTGGCTCCGTTTTGATTTGGGCATACCGCAGGCCCTCTTGCACTTACTGCTGGTGAAATGGTCATTTCCCAAAAAAGATGAACAAGATATTCCTCATTGCTTGATAACGTTAACTGATTTGATTTCAACACTACACCTTGACATCATTCGCAGTGGCTGTTCCCCAAACTAACGCTGAGCAAAAACAAACGAGAAAGATAAAAACGGCGCCCCCCAAAAACAACAGAAATGAAACTAAAAAGGCAACAAACACCCAGAATTATATTAACAAGTTGAAATATTTATTTAAAAAAACAAATGAAAACAAACCCACCGACTGTTTTAGTACACGATACAAAGACACATGTCAATGTCGCTATGTGAGTGAGTAGTTTTGTTGAACTACGGTGTGAGGCAGTTTGAAAGGCTGGCTGAGCTGGTACGATGTCAAACCCGAGACATGTTAATAAAGAACATCTGGACAAAAATACAAGCGTTCATTACACAAGGTGAGCTTCAGTTCATCTCCAAGGACAGATAAAGCCTTGTCTCCATCCATCTCATTGTGAAAGGATTCCCCCTTTGAATTGTTCTCAACAAGTTTGTGGCGTGAAACGAGAGATGGCCACGAGCATTAAACATAGGAACAACAGCACTTCAGTAAAACTTGCCTAATATTTGCTTCGCCATGTTAATGAATTAACGCTACCCTTTTCTAAAAACTACATTATCTGCTCCATGCAGATGTACAAAAATGAAGGGCAAACACTGTTTGATCAACGTCTACTTAAATAGCCACATTTTTCAGTGTTCAAATTAAGTTTAAAATCATCTATTTCACTCAGACAACACCGTTATGAACTCATGGAAACAGCTTACGTTGAATACAAAATAGATGACAGCTATTGGTTTAGGCCTGCACCGCAAAATGAAACGTAGGCCGACTCGGTGAGGGATAAATATCGGCGCAGTTGAGGATGATGGTGAACGTTGACAATTATACCCGGCTACGTGAACTGCGGAAAGCTGAGGACACATGCAGCAGTGTGGCACCCTCGCAGGAAACACATTGCGGCCTAATTAAGCTTGTACTTCCAAAAACACATTTAAAGAGTAACAAGTATTCTAATCTTGAAAACAGATGAAACAATTCAGGACTTTGCGTGACTTAGAGGCTCTATTTTGGCAAAAAAACCAAAAAAACAATCTAATTAAAAATGTGACTGATTAAAAAAGAATAAAACATGTATTTGTTTATGGAACGAATTAGCTGATTTACTAGACAGAATGTGCTTCTGCAGATTTGTTTTTGCTCTCAAAAAAAAAAAAAAAAAATCTCCTACCAGAACAGTAAAATGTCCATTAATCACTTGCAAGCTGCTACTTTTGCTCTCTGGCGGTTTGAAATAAGAGTTGTGAGGGCCCCTGGTTGGCAGTTTGGAGCAGTTTCTATGGAAGTTTGTATTTAAAAAAAAAAGAAAAAAAAGAGCTGGCGATTCAGCATGAGTTAACAGTCAGGTTTGTCACAAAGGTGCAAGAAAGGCAGAGGGTTGAGTGAAGCACTATTGGTGGAACAAGTAGTGACATCCGCCAAACTGACAATCTCCGGCTCCCGCCGCTTGTTAGCGCGCTCGATTACGAGCAACTTCTTTTACTCTTCTCACCGAAGTGATTGGCGGGCTCGGATCTCATCCTTGCGGGCTCTCGGCCGCGGAACTTGTGCTCATTATGTCTTGAATGTAACGCCTCAGGTTGCTGTGTTCGTTACAAATTTGGAGCAAGGAGCACGGATAATAAATAAGTGATGGACTGCACTGCGCACACACACACAAACACACGCTTTGAGGAGGCGGCGTGATGCCGTGAAGCGGGCTCATCCTGGCATCCGAGCCCCGTTCCTCGAGCCCTTGGCGCCGTCTGAGTGGAAGACTCCAGACATGGGTGTGAAGAAGTGACTTTAAAGAGCAAGCACCGTTTCGTTTGGCTTGATTAACAAACAAGAGCGGAAACACTAGCGAGACAGAGATGGAGAAGAGCGTATAAATACAAGTTTCTTCCGGGCGAAGCCCACGATGGGGGTGTGCTCAACCCGAGCCTGCAAATGGAGAAAACACCAACGTTTGAGTCACTTCTACCATTGAGAGTCCGAGCAAAAATGTGAATTGCCACAAAATTATTCATCCACGACAGTGGTTCTCAAATGGGGGTACAGGTACCCCTGGGGGTGCTTGAAGGAACTTCAGGGAGTACTTGAGATTTTAAATAAAACAAACAAACATGCAAAAATCCTTAAAAAGTCATTATTAAATTAAAAGTTCATAAAACAAATTTTATGTTCAGTAGGTTATTCAGTTTCATTATTGTAAAAAGCCAGATTCGCTTTAATACGAGAATGAACTTGTCACATCACGTTACCTGTTGATGATTTATTTTGGTGAGCAGATCTCTACTATGAACCCAAAAGAAGACATTTGAAGTTGAATATTTTTCTGTAGGCACATTTTTATTTATAATTATTACTTTTTGGGAACAGGTCTCACGCTTTATGTTGATCTTTTTTTTTGGACTAAAGGTTATTAATAATTAAGTTAATGTTTTTTTTTTGTGAACAGATCATTACTATGATCCCAAAAGAGGACACTAAATTGAATATTTTTCTTTGGACAAATATTTATTTATAATTATTTCTTTTTGAGAAGAGGTCTGACACTTTATGTTGATTACTGTTTGTGAAGAAATATTTATTAATAAGAAAGTTAATGATTTATTTTTGTGACAAATTTCTACTGTAAGCGAAAAAGATGACACTTTATGTTGAATATTTTTCTTTGGACAAATATTTATTTCAAAATATTTCTTTATGAGAACTGATCTGACACTTTATGTAGATTAATTATTAATATTTCTCCAAAAAATTAAGTTATTTCTCTTTGATAACAAATCTTTTCTATGATCCAAAAAAGGACACTTTAGGTTGATTATTTTTTTGTGGACCAATACAAATAAAAGTTTGACGTGTTCTAAAGTTTAATAAGTCAGATATTGATGGCATGTTTTAAGTTTTTCTAACTCAAATTACCCGCACCTAACGATAGCAACAAAGACGCTAATGCGGCGAGTCACAGCAAAGCTCTTTGCCAAACATGAGCGTGTCAGAGACCAACAGGTTGGACTATGTTTTATTTTAATGTTATTTTCAAATTTTTGGCCATTGACAAAAGAAAATAGCTTCATTCTTCCAGATGGTCAAAACTAAATGTTGCAACGAGCACTTAAGACTAGTCTTAAATGCGGCAAAAGGTCAATGCTTACAACGACTGCTGTTAAAGTCTGTTGAAGAAAAAAAAAAGTCCCTTTTTTGTTCTTGTATATCAATCTTTTGATCTGTCAGAATGGCATCTTGTGTGATTAACAAGAGATGAATTACATCAATTGATTAATTGATCTATTTCTACATTGTTGACATCACTAGAAATAATAATGTAATGACAACTGACCAATTTTCATTCTCAAAATTGTTAATTTATTATTTCTATGATTAATGTTTCAGTTATTATTATTTCATTCATTAACCGAGAACAATTTTGTCCGTGCGTATATTGCATTTTTTTTATGTTTAGTCATATGCCATGACATTATTTTAAGGTAATTACAAGCCTAATGTGCCTTGGCCCAAATACCAATGGGAAACAGCGCCTTTTTATCCGTGATCTGCTCTCACCATCCTCATCGGCCTCCCAGCCCTCTGCGACCCCCGCCAGCTCGTAGTGTTTTTTCCTCAACTCTCCCAGACGCTCGCGCTCCTTCTGCAGACGGGTCTCCAGCTCTAACACCAGAACCTGTACAAACACACACACACGCACACACACACAACTGAAGGACAGGCAAACTTTTGTCATAGTTTCCCCTCGTAAACAGCAGAAATACAGCAACAATACTGAAAGGGTTATTGTTTTTTATGAGTCATGTACAGGAAATTATGATCTGGGCAGTGACAAAGAGCAAACTTTTTTAAGGCAAACAGCATTGCTGTTTAGGTCTCATGGCTCTCATGATGTTTGTTGCTTTATGTCATGCAAAGCACAGAGGGCTCAGACTTAAATTGTGGACCCAAAATACTGGCCTTAATATTCATATTTTCTGTATTATTTTAACAGCCCCTTTCCCATAGTGACACAAATTGAGTTTGGGCTTCTCCTGCCAGTTTGCGCATCACTTTTTTATTCGCTCAGTTTGCGGCCGTCTGATTGGCTCGGTCCATCAACCCGGCAAGCTGAATGGCCGAGACGCCCGTATGTGCAGCCGACAAGCCTGCTGTGTACTCTGTTTTCTCAGCGAAGAAAATTTAACATTAAAAAGAATTTAACATCGAAAGCTTTTATTAAACGCATTTCATGCACTTGATCCACGTACATCCAATGTCCGTCAGGAAAAAAATCTACTTTGCGGAATTCACTTGTCAATGGGTTTTTCTGGGCCCCATTAACCATCAGGGAACACTGATGTTCCATCATTGCCAAAGATTCTCACAGCCTATACGGTTTACAGCTTAGTCTAAAACAGAAAAAAAATAACCAAGTGCATTAAAGTGCCTGAAATTGAAAAAAGAAAAAGAAAATATTCACTAATCACTATTTGAGAAGCACTGAATTAGGGCCTTTGATTAGAACAGTTTTGCGTGTTTTTGGCAAAAGGATGGGAGAACTTGAAAATGTCATACAGAACGAGTTTATTTCTTATACGAGCTTTAATGCAGTTCTCAAAGTGACACTGTGTAAGAATTAGACTGTTTTTCATTAAAAAAGAATAATAATAAAACTTGCAAATAAATGTGTTCTTAACGAACAACGGTATGTTTTAAATATAATTATAGGTCTAGCTATCATTAAATTATATTACATGGCATGTGGCCATGCTTGTTATAGTTACAAATAGCAGGAGGAGTGTGTTTTGCTGCAATTACCGTAATGCCCCTAAAGAGACCACAGATGCATGTGAAAAATTACACACAGTCCCTAAAGAGACCACAGATGCATGTGAAAAATTACACATAGTCCCTTTAATCAACTTTCTTTTCTTTTAACAACAATTTTGAGTTGTTTGGAGTTCAGCAACCTTTTAACTGCTGAGTACATGGATTCTCACTGAGAAAAACAAACAAAAAAGGACATCGAATCATCAGTGGCTCAGTGTATTTTGGGACCTTATTTACTTAAGCTAGGTTACTGTAAATACGCATATTGCTCTCTTCCAATAGCAGTTTGTTTTGTGTGTGCTTGTGCTTATGTGACTGAGGTCCAAATGCTTTTGTTTTGTTTTGTTTTCACTGTGGGGGGAGGTGGGCAGCCAAAGACACACTACTCCTACTTTTTGTCTAACTTTAAGTTCAACTTCCCGTTCGACGAAAAACAATGAAGTGCCAAATGTGGAACAATAAGCACATTCCTAAACGGGTCTGCTTATCGTGTGACTTTTGCGTGGCGCATGCATGTTGCGTATTGTTTCCAACCTGGGCGTCCATCTCTTGTCGCTTGATCTGCGTGAGCGTCATGCTGGAGAAGTCCATTGTATCTGGGGGGCGGGCAATCAGAAAGAACATTTTGGACAATTGTTTGAATGCAGTACCGAGAATAAGACGAGAGACTGCTTAAGGTTAGGCTCTCAATATTGTTAGCTCGGGATCTAAAAACAACCTATGAGATGCTAAAACGAACTTACCTTTGTCTTCAATTTGAGACTGGCCAGACTTGGTGGAGGCCACAACAGCGGCAGTCGCCTGGGTGACGCCTCGGGATGCCTGCTGCAGGCGCTGCAAGTTGGCACTGTCTTTGTCTGCTTTAACCTGGGGAGGACAACACCAAGAAACATGGCGCACGCCTCTAAGACATCCGAAAGAGACGGTTTAACATTTGACACAAACTGTGACTCACCTTTGAAGCGGCAACAAGTTGCGCCGTGCTCGCCGCAATTTCACGGGAACAAACCATCAACTCCTCAAACTTCCCTTTTCCCTGAACCACAAGATCTGCCGCATCTCTGCGATGACACAATGTGAAATACAACACATGAGTATTTTGTAGCCTATACATGAATAATTCAGTGGTTACAAGATGACATGGGCGATATCCCATAAACTTGCTTTGTTTCAGTTGAGATCAGAACTTTGAAGAAGTCATATATTTAGATGGTCGGTTACTTACACCATGACAGTGGCGCCCCATCCAACCGCCTTTGAAGCAGAAATCAGGCCTTCCGTCCAACGAGAATTCTTGGCATAGAATTCCTTAGTCGACGCTGCACCCTAGTGGACAATGACGGAATCTTAACTAAATTGTCACTGTTTACAGTACAGTACTTACAATTATTTTTTTCAAGGTAAAATGAAAACACACATACGCATAAAAACCACTTTGTCAGCTCATCCACATTGGAACACAAAAGCTTTCTGCATTAATCATAATCTCAACATTTTATTTAGTTACACTGGTATCGTCACATAGCCACAAGTACAGTTCAATTAATTAGGCTCCGGAATTCAGACTATAATAGAAAAGCTCATTTGTTTCAGTGATTCAACTCACAAACTCATTATTCAGTCATTTAAAACATACAAAGGTCATTTGAAGGTGACAAGTTAACCTACAATAAAAAAACAATATATTTCCTTATTTCAACTTATATCCACTCAACGCACTGATTATAAATATGATTATTACCTAAAATACTGTAACAGTATAAGTATACCTGAACCTGTATTCTTTTTAACATTAACAACTATACAAATCCCTAATGCTATAGTAAATCTCCATCTTCGTCTGTCATTGCGCTGGTTACCCTCTTCTCCGTTTGGCTGCAAAGTTAGCATAGTTCAGCTGCTACAAGAAATGACATATCTGCTATTTTTTTTAATGCAATTTAAATAAATCTCCAAAGTTAACACAAACTTTAACAACCCTAAGAAATGTATTATTTGTAAATTGGATATCTTTTGGAACTCTTGTATTGTATGCTGATTATTTGTGTAAGAGGACAATAAATTTACATTTATAGTCTTCAAAAATATCAGTCAACTAGTTAATTTACAAAAAAAAAAGTTTGGAAAAAAAGTACAATCAATGACATAATTAGATTGCTGCATTTAGTAAGCTATTTGAAGAACTGGACTGCTAGGTCAACATCTGAGTAAACTACTGTACATCTACAATCAATCACCGCTTTTCCAAACAAAGAGACAAAGACAAACAAAACATACCCTGCCACTCTCTACAATATCCCTCTGCAGATCTTTGGAGGACAGAACAAGCTTCTTGATGGCTGCCATCAGATCCGTGCACGAAGCTAAGATCCTGCAGGACAAACACGCACAAAAAGTACAATATAGTGAAAAGAACTAAAATTTGCATTATGTGTAGCCTATACAATCATACAAATATATAACTTACGGATATGAACACATAAATTATTAAGAGTTCACAAAACATAAGATTTATGGTTGGGTTATGAATAGATCAATTGGTCAGGGACAAGCGTGATGTAAACTATGAGGACAATAAAAACTGCTACTCTGTCAAGTCTGAATTATGCCCTGGGACGTTCAACTGTCAAAATTGGCTCAGTTTAATTGCTTTACGAAAATGTGTGTATTTATAGCAGAGCTAAATTAAGATAAGAGTAAATGTCACTTTCATCACTCCATTTTCGAAACTACTTATCCTCATTGGGGTTGCAGGGAACTACAGCTTACACCCTTGGACTAGCCGCTCGTCGATTCCAGTATTGTTATTCTTATCCGTGATTTCGAGTTTCAGGTCTTTCATGCGACATATGAAACGAACTCTTCAGACTTTGACGTACATAACCGTCAAAGAGAAGTAGAGGTTTGACGTTACCTCTCATTGACCTCCATCTTGATGCCTGTATCGACTGCTCGAGACTTGTTGAGCATTTCCTGTGGTGGCAAACGGGAGAACTTTCAAGTCAGTGTGACAGCCAAAGCTCTGACAATCAGTTCTCATGCTACAGAAGTGCATGTTTGTTAAGCGTAGCCATGCTGGATACACAAATGAAGCCACACCTCTATTCTTGCCGCAGCTGACTCAACAGCCGCAGACGTGGCCGCCATTTCCTGCTCTACGAGATCTCCCAGCTCTCCTTGCTGCAGCTCCAGACCCCGAGGACGCAGGTTCTGAATACAGGATTGAAAGTATCAAAGTTTTCATTATTGAGGCTATTGTTCACTAAGGGTTAGGGCTAGTGTTTCCTCAATGCACATGCGAAACAATTTTGGGCTGTTTATAGTTCACGTGCAGGTCCAAATCTGGATCGCATTTATTTGGAGACGAGAACGACCTCATTAAAATAAATAAATAAATAAATAAAATGGATTTCACAACAAAAGCGGAATCAACATTAGGCCCTGCTATCTGAACTTAGCCTTAGATGTTACCAACCTCTGCGGAGGCCATAATGGCCTTCAGAGCCTCCTTCAGTTTGCAGTTGTCCGCTGATGGTATGTCCTCCTTCTTCTTCAAGCGGTCCAGCAAAAGCAGAGCTTCGGCACCACACAGCTTCACACTTTCTAAAAGAACTGTTACAATACGCACATTACAACCAAAAGTCACATCATTACAAAAAACATGGCTACAAAAATTTAAAAAAGGAGAATTTGACCCAGAACTGCCCCCCTACATCAAATGCTTTCAACTAGAGAGTCTGTTCAAAGGAGAGTTTGCAATTAGCACAGAGATTTTGCTTAATGCAATCTTTCTCAAATAGTTGGGCGGGCCCCTCTTGGCGGCGCGAGGCAATGCCGGGGGGGCGTGGATGACCCCAGGGAAAGGGCTTTGTTCTTGCTACGTGAAGTGTAATTGCAATTTTAATGTATTTCAGGCACTTTGATCCACTTTTTTTCAGTTTTAGACTAACATGTTACCCGTATAAACACTGTTTTAGGTACACTTAAACAACTTTTAGAGATAATAATCATATTTAGAGTCTGAGCAGCAAATGGTTGGTACACTGTTCTACAGTTGAAAGTCTCCTAGTAACATGACAGTTTAATGGATTGGCAATTCCAAATGTAGTAGTAAGCCAACAAAGGAACTCGAATCTCAGAAGAATCTCACAACTACTAGCAGATGAATGTGCTGTACATAGTGTAGCATATGAGATCATCTTACTATCAGCCTGCTCAACAGGAAGCATGTGAGAGGTGGCACTGCCCTGAACAATGGTATCACCCACTAGGTGGCCACATTGGGTCACCGCTTTCAGCAACTGGGACACACCTGTTCAATAATAATGGAAAACAAGAGAATGTCAATCCCTCTTGGGCTTTGCGTAGAATCTAACTATGCAACATAAGACAACATTTCATATTAACAGGCTGCTTACTTGTATCATCAGCTAGAAAGGCATCTCTGGCAGGATGGAGCTGCTCCACACAGTCGAGGGACACTTGACATCTGGATGCCAGGTAGTCTGCAGAGGTGGGCATTATTGGCTATCCACGCATACACACACACTCTTACACTAATGAGCACTCCATTGCACACGGAGGTACAGCAACCTGCTGAGCTGGTGCAGCTGATGTGGGCTGGGTCATCGATCTGGGCCAGTGAGTCTTGGATGATCTTCTCCGCCTCTTCAACAGCTCCCTGCAGACTGGACCAGCGGGCTGCTACTAGCTGGCTCTCTAGTGCTTGCTCCCTGCTCTCCTACGGACACACAAACAATACACTTAGGGCTGGCCTCTACGATTTCTCCACAAAAAATGATTTCATATTTCACCCCCCTTTGCTTCAGGAAGAAGCAAATGACAATGACATTCTTCAAAACAACAACAACAAAAATCCCTTCTTTTTCCCTTCTGGAATTTTCCCACATTTTTTTTTATACCAAACAGGCTTTGAAACAGTTAATTTTCTAGCCTGTTTGTTTCCAGTCTGAACTTTGACCAATTTCCACAGAAATATTTGAAATACTTCTTTTGCTTTCTCTTGGGAAAAATGTCCATTTTGTCAAAATATATACTCAGTACTTAACAGAAAATGAAAAATCGTACATGGAGGAGGGCCCAAATCTTTGTGCCTCAAAATCTATTTTGAACATTTTTCTCTTACATTTTACTCTTTTTGGGGAGCTACAGTAAATCCATGGTCTGCTGATATAGCAACATCGTACAACCCAACTACGATAACTGAGGTTTATTGCTTTAATCGTTGAAAAAAATTGAAAAACAACCTACACATCCTAACTTGGCCGAATGGAAAAGCGAGTTAAGATGAGGCATGTGCATGTAGCATGACGACTACATACAATCGGCCACCGCAGCTCTCACTTAATAAATGCGTGGGTATAAATAATAAAGAGAAAATGTATTCATAATTCTAATAACAGAAATGTTTTCGGTGAAATTAACAGTGTACTGACTATAACCTGATACATACCGTATGGGAATCAGTTGTTAGCTTTAAGCCACATGGTTTGCTTCTGTTTTTTTGTTTTTTGCATGTCATGTGATCTACCAATCATACCTCCGTGACTGACCGGTGAGCGACACATCGAGCAAACCGCAGGAATTGGCGAACACATGTCACATTCTCAAATTTGAACTCTAGCGGGTGAAAATACCTCAAAATGGCGGTCTTTGTAAGGGAACTATGTTTTGGAATAATCTATGTAAATAAAAGATTAATACAATATTCATGTGTGATACAAATAGAAAATGCAACTGCCTTTTGATTTTAATCACCAAGTGTTGGACCTTTCACCTTGTCATTGAGCTGATTTTGCAGGGCCTCGGCTGACTTCACGCCGCTCTCTCTCTCACTCGCCAACAAACTTTGGACTCGCTCAAGCTCCTCCCTTTGATCGGCCAGCTCGGCTTCCACGTTGGACAAGGACTCAACAAGTGTCATCTTCTGAGATTCCATGTCAGCTAGTTGAGTGCCGAGCACCTCGCTGGACTGCAAAACAATTAAAAATAATCGATGCGTGACAGAACACATGAACAAACAGAATAATATTGGAAGTCTCGAGCTGGACAACATTAAAATGTGGCAATGTACTGTATGATACAAGTGACCTCGAGTGATAAACAGATTGTAGCAGCTCTGCATTTTATAGTATGTGGCTTGGCGCAGTCTCCAAGGAGCCTTGGAGTGGCGGTCAAGTCCACAATCTAACAGTGAGGAAGTGGTGGTTGTAGCAAAACGCACTATGACAACAGAGTGACGTTTCATCAGATCCTGCATGTTGGAAGCGTTTGTTTTTCTTAATAATTCCACTGCATCTTTATTAAAGGTATGGCTGGGCAATTAAGTTAATTCAATTAATTTCCTATTTTCAAAATCGATTCAATGATAATCATGAAATCAAGGTTTTGCATACATAGCAAGCAGAATGCTAAATGAGTGCTTTACAGGACGTGTTTACAAGTTACTAACACTTAACTGTGGCATCCAAGCAAGTTATGCACAAGCTATGAATTATACGTTTACCTGAAACAAATCCACAATCAATACATATTATTGTTGTCCGAAGCTTTTTCAAAGGATCTTTGCAAAAAAGACCCTTCTTTAAATTAATATTTCGCATGAGTACTATTGATAATGATCGTCCAGAATGACTTGAAATCAAAAAGACAAGAGCTCTTCAATGAAAATTGAGCATAATTATATTTGTATAGAGATTTTTTTCTTTTGTTTTGTATTTCTTTTGATTGTGCTGGTAAACCAGTGAGAAACACAAGTGAATTTAATATCACCTTATTTTGCTCCAAATAGGTGAGATTATTGTAGAAATGATTAAAAACGCAAATATTTGGGTCAACAAGCATTGCTTTGAGACATTCTTCCAAAGGATGAAAAGGACAGCAGATTATTGTTGTAATGAGGAATAACAACGGACCTGTTGTGAGGAGGCCATGTTGGCTTTGAGGGAATCCAGCTCAGCCCTGCTGGACACAAGCTCGCTCTGCAACTCTTCAATGTGCTCCCGCTGTGATGTAACCTGTGGGTTAATAAAATGTCACTTTTTTTTAGATCAGTGTTTCCTTACCTATGTTAAGGCAAGGCAAGAAAAAAATCCTACAGCACATCACTGGACACAAACATTACAAAATCACTTAATTAGCATCTTGTCGGAGTTCAATCACATGTGTACTTAGTCCGTGTGACAACTGGGTCTTCTAATTGAAACACATACTATACAGTATATTCAGACGATAAAAGATGCACAAACAGATCAAGTGTAATTTTCACTTACACTAGTAGTGTATTGCAAAGCTGACTGTGATGCCTACCTGTCTCTCAGCACAATCTTGGGCAGCCTTCACCTTGTCTTGCATCTCTTTCCGCACTGCATCTATTTCATCCTGAGCTGCCCGAGCTACCGTCATCTGCCGGGTCACCTCTGCATTCTGCATCCACACACAAACATATACTTAGGGTGACAATGGGAAGTGTTTTTCAATATGAAGAAGATTTTTGCTTACCTTCCTCAGCAATTCAGCATGGCTTTGTACCAACTCTGTGTACTTCTCCTTCAGCTTGGAATAGCGTTGCTCATTGGCTTGAGCTTTTTCTGCAAAATGACCCAGGATACAGTCAGCGATGTGGGGGAAGACCAATTAGATCAGCCACCTTTTTATGTGTAAACGGCACAGACCAATTATGTGTATTGGAACTCTTTTATAAAAGTTATTCACAGTTTTATTTGTTCAAATGTTGTTCAGATTGTTTTGACTGGTCTGGAACATAATTGCACACAAACGTCTTACATTACAGTAATACTTGTTTAAAAGAACCATATTGTTGGATATTTTTATTTCTTAAAAAATAAAAAGGAATATTTGCAATATTTGATTTTCTATAAAAAAAACAAATAATCTGTTCCGTATTTTACTCTCTCTCTCTATATATATATATATATATATACACACACACACACACACGCACACACACACGCACACACGCACACACACACACACACACACACACAGTATATCAAATTTCAATTTCAAATATCAAATTTACACAACTTTTATTATGGAAGATCTTATTCAATTTGGACATAATTGTTCGTGTTTTTAATAATATACATTTAAAACTCTTTTTCAGCATAGC
Source organism: Hippichthys cyanospilos (assembly GCF_059441005.1). Classification (NCBI taxonomy): domain Eukaryota; kingdom Metazoa; phylum Chordata; class Actinopteri; order Syngnathiformes; family Syngnathidae; genus Hippichthys; species Hippichthys cyanospilos. The sequence continues at coordinate 15,541,019 of NC_142379.1, read as the reverse complement.
TATTGATTCAAATCTTTTCAGTTCTATTTCATAGTTGTTCCATAAATTGAGACCTAAACAGATACACACATTTGCTTGACTGGTGGATTGTCTCCTGATGGCTAACAAGAACAAAAACAAAACAAAACAAAACAAAACAAAACAAAACAAAACAAAACAAAACAAAAAACACAACAAAACAAAAAAATAAATAAATACAAAAACGCTGCAGATAAGCCCTACTAGACTATAAGCCTGAAGAAAAAGTTGCAGTTTATAGTCTAAAAAATATGATACTTTATTTTATTTGGAAGCCCCTGGTAAATAGAACGTGCAAGAAAAGGAATCAGAATTATACAATTATTGTATCGCACATCTTCTGCTTTTAAGGGTGGTCTTAGGATGTCAAACAGATTCCAGGTGTCCTTTCTAGTTTAGAGTATTTTGTTTCTCATTCAGAAACTTTCATCGACATTTTCAACTTCTATATGGTCTTGTGTGTAACATGAGCACTTCACAAGTACTTTTGTCAACAGTTTCGAGCTAGTTTGCACCATATAATATTTTCTTCCACAGCATCAGGCTGTAAAAGAAACCTGAGATAAATCAACGAGAGGGGCTTACTCTCTATTTCCGTCAGACTCCGTTGCTCTTTCTCTGTGTCCTCCCTGACCCTCCTCAGGTCATCAAGCTCAGCCTTCAGGAATTCACTCTCCCCTGCTGCCTGTAGCCTCAGGTGGCTCTGCTCCGCAAGCTCCGCCTCCAGCTCATTGACCCGGCCCCTCAAAGCCTGGCATAATCGTCCACTCTGGCAAAAGGAAAGAGGTGGGGGGGAAAAAAAAAAAAAAAAATATATATATATATATATATATATATATATATATATATATATATATATATATATACACACACACACACACACACACACACACATATATATATACACATTCTCGTGATCAAGGAACTTATATGCAAATTTATTAAGCATAAATTTTGCTTAAATTATGGGTTAGGACTGGGTCGGATTGTTTTATGTGTTACCTCCAGTCGGAACGTTTCCAATTCGTCCTTGAGGGCCTGAATCTCCCTTGTCAGCTGTTCAATTAGTCGGTCTCTGAAGGATAAAGAGAGCGCTTGTCAAAGCTTCAAACATATTGCTTTCTACTAGCAAATTTAAGTTTTGCATTGACAATGCATTTATCATAAATTAAATCAATGCACAAACAAGCGCCGGGCATGTGTCAAGCATTTGTATTAAGACATAAACGTTATTTAGCATGTACCAGTTTACATGGTAAAGTGTTCTTCAGCAAGACACTGAACCGAAATTTGTCAACAGTGGTCCTGGCAGTGACCTGCATGGCAGGATCCTCCACCGGCGTGCGTACATGGGTGAATGTGATTCTTTGTAAAAGAAGCACTATACGATGGTGTAGAAAGTGCTCTACTATAAAATCCACCATTTCCCATTTATCTTATCCAACGATATTCCAAATGTTCAAAACACTTATAACAATTATTATAAAAATATCTTAAAATTTAAAGTAACATTGTTACATATTTTGAAATGAAGTTCATTTTTTACGCAGTAAAAAGCCTTCAAGACGCACTTATCATCCTTGCGCATTCCATTCTGATTGTTGAAGTTGAAGGGGTCAATTGCAGCAGAAGTGCCAAAGAGGTCATCAAATTTTGTCTCCACTGGAGCCTAAGCAGTCAAAACAACAAGATATGAAAACAAGTCAACATCCAATTTCCTTAATTGTAAAACAAGAAATACCAAATGCACATGTTCCAGCATGGGATTTTTTTTAATACTCCTTTGTTTTGGTGACATAGGCAAAAATTAAAATGTGAATAAATTATGCTCTATGGATAAACAATTTTCAGACAAAGTATGTATATTAACATCTAGTTTTAACATTTCGAGCAATGGGCTCAAAATGTCATTATCCATTGCATAATTGTAAACCATATTGACACACTTGTCCAAAATTTACCGGAAGTACAGGAAGGTCTGTGTCCACAAGGTCGTCAGTTTCCACCATATGTTCTGACTCTGGGGATGACGACTCGGCGGGGATCACGACCACAGGACTGATGTGCTCCGACAGGGCAGATGCACGCAGGAAGTTTGGAGGATTCTGATAGCAAACATTTCATTCATTTAAAATATGAATGAATTTTTGTTGTTTAAGAAAGACAGATAGCAAATTGTACATTCCCTATTAGCAGATAAGAGGAAGTGTGTAAAACCTAGACTATTAAGTAACAGACTTTGTACGATGGAAATGGCTTCATCTGGTATTTATATTGAAACTAGGGGTAAAAGGTGGATGCACTTTTTTTGCATAATTTTTTAATTGTGTCATTCTTGGGCCAGGCCAAAGGTCACAACATTTAATACTTAAATAGGTCTTTCTTATCTCCCACAGGAAAAAAACCCACCGGGAGCCACAAAAACATTTTGCCAAGTGAGAGTAATGCTGAATAATAATAATAACAATTTATAATAATAATAATAATATCAATAATATGCAATAACAATAATAAATATCTTAAATAATCTTATTGCTCATGAAAACAAACCCAAACTTAAGTGATCGAGCAAAACTGAAATCATATATCAAAAATAACAGTCATATTTACAGTACCAGTCAAATGTTTGGATACATCTGGTCTCAAACACTTTGAGGTCAAAACTTTCTTAAAAATAAACAGCTGTGAAGTGAAAGTCATCCAGGTTATAAAGCAGTGGTTCTTAACCTGGGTTAGATCGAACCCTAGGGGTTTGGTGAGTCGGTCTCAGGGGTTTGGTGGAGCCTTCGCCGCAGAGATCCACCCCTCAGTCTAGTCTGCAGTTAGTGGGCGCAGTCATTGAAAGCGTCCTGAGATTTCCTACTGGTATTGACATCTAAGAGCCATAATATTGTATATTACCGTCACAAGTGCAATATAATATTTATATGTGATTACTCTTAAAAAAAATAGCTAATGTGATTTAAATTTTGACAAAGTACTCATTATTTTCCAAAGTTACTGGGACCCACATCTGAGGGACGAAAAAGGCCCTTTTGGCTCTGGAGGTGTGGATTGCAGAACCCTGGACCCATTGGCTCCCGCTGATTTAATTCTGAACGATTCTATGCCTAAAAGAGCAGTTTAGAAAAAAATTGTTTTCTGGAACAGCATTACTGTAAGCTGAGGAAAATGCAAATGCTGAATTCATAAAGGTATGCCTGTATGAATTTAGTGATTAAAAAAATGAACAGAAACCTGACCTTGACCCACCAAATTTAGAATGAAAACATTTAGAATGAAATGCAAAGGAACATTTCACAAGACTCCAGTACGGTAATGGGCATGTTTTCAGGAGATTTGGGTCAATCAATCACCTCTGGCAATTGTGGGATCTGAATCAACCGCTTGAAGTATTGCAAGTTACTGGAGCGATAAAAAAGACTCTTCAACCTGCAATAAGACAAAATCAAAGAATACAACGTGGTGGTTAGCATATAATTGTATGCATATAGAGAAAATCTTTGGGATTGGGAATACTTCTTAAACTGTTCCTGGAAGCGATCTCGGTGGCCTTGGAGAGTGTCTGCTGGAAGGCCTGCAAACAATATTGCACTCACGTTAATGACACAAAATCAAAATAGGGCAGAAACGAGTCCTTCAGTAAGTTGAGCATCTCTTTTCTCGCCCCCGGATACCCTCTTATTAGTGTACACTTGAGAAAAACTATTTACTAAAGAAAGCAACAGAAAGCAGCAACAGTTATTGATTCTCTGCATGACAAAAAAAACAAAACAAAAAACAACACACCAGAGGCATGGTGAGGCCAACTTCAAAATTCAAACAATACCAAATATATGGAAATTAACGCCTTGGAACGCTTTTATTTTGAAATTGTAAACAATGTGACTCGTCTTTCTGTTGCAACTGTTGCTCCTTACACAAGCAACACAAGGTTGTTCTTAAATCACGTTCAGTTCCACTGACATTAACATGGGGCACATGTTGCCAGTGTTTACCTCTGGCTCAGGTTCCATTATAGCTGTGTGTGGCATAAATTAGCTCCTAGTGCTTGAGTGCTCCATATAGGTTGGCATGGTAAGACATAAATGACTCTGCACACTTTGATGCTCAAAGCCTGACACTTGCCATTGCTACTGGTCACTCTAAAAAAAAAAAACACTCAAAAATGACTCAAATGTGCCGTTTCAGCCAGCAAATTCAGAGGCTCTTTAAAAATGTTACAAAAAATATTCCATATTGTTCTTCACCTTCCACAATAAAAGCATTTTATTCAAGTAAAACGACCAACAAAATTTAAATTAGGAACAACTTTCAAACATTTATTTCGAATTCTGTCAGCTAATTGCCTCTTACACTCAAAGGATAACTGGGTTTGTATTTCCCCCTTTGTTTAATTCCTGTTGTACAACCACAGGAATGTCCACATTTGTTATTTCATCCTTGTGCAAGGACAAATCTTGTTGGCTCTTTCAGCAACTTTACATTCAATCATGTTTGTTGAGTTTGGCTAACTTCATGTGACTTTCCAGATTTCTTATAGGGTATATTCCACAATAACTTGTGTATTTTAAAATAATGGCAGTGATTTGAAGACAACATCTTACTGTAAAGTCAGTGCTTCTCATTTCTATTTTGCAAAGACTCCCTAGGAAAGAGAAAACATTTTGCGGCGACCATAAATAAATTATCATCTATAAAAATTGTATAGGTATACCTAAAACTGCACACTTTTTAACATTGACAATAGGAAAAAGCAATCTGAAGCAATTTTCACCAATTGTTACATTTTTTACAGCATTTATACAGATTAAAGCTTTGTTTAAGCAGAAAAAGTGCCTGAAAAGAAAGATGCCAATACTTATTTTATCACAATTACACTTCACATGACAAAAACAAATTCTTTCCTAGCATTGCCTCACGCCCCCCAGGGATGCCTAACCCACAATTTGAGAAGGACTGCTGTAAGTGAGCCATGTCTTTAAATCACCCATTTTCGTTGCCGCAAAAAAATATTTAATACGTTCCATTTTCAATGAGTATTAAATAAAGTTACATAAATATTACATGACTGAAATTCGTTGTAGTTGACTGAAGAACAACGTTGCACGCAACTCACATGAGTGTAGCTTAAATAGTAACTTGACTGTGTAGTCGTACAGGTGGCTGCAGTCCAAAATGACTTGGATAAGAGGAGCCAGACGACACTGACCCGCAGCAGTCACTGACACTGACCGAGACATATCCAGCGAGCTGAATACTGGGAAAGAGAGACAGACACACAAACAATGTTGTTCAGAGGCTCAGAATGATTTTACAATTATTTGTTAATAACCCGTAGACCGCTCTGTGTTTATACCCCTAACTGTAAATCTCAATCCAAATCTGAAACTGAAGGTAGAGCAATGTTTATGCATTATGTCACACATGGGCGACAAGATACATCTGTCAGTCACATTTTAAACAATTTTGCTCTCAAAACAGATGGGTGCTTGCAAACATGAGACATTGTCTTAGAAATTATGTTTGACAAAGATTTACAGTAAATACTTCAAAATACATGCTGGGTTGTTCATCTCTTGAAATTATGTGAATGTTCAAACATTTGAGGAGAGTGAAAAGGGGAGAAGGAATGATAGAAGAATGCATTTTTTTGTTTAAATAGCCATTTAGTTTATCACAGAATTTCTAAATATTCTCAACACAAATCACCATTGCTTACTACGAAACGAAGTAATGAGACATTTCTTCTGTCATAAAGTAAGTGTCATTACATTCATGTTATTTTTCAAAAGGGGTGCCAGGTTTTCCCTGCTGGGTCCTGCCTCCGAAAAAAAGTCTAAGAGAGAGGCAGCCGCAATCCCAACACTAACAGTATTGTTTGTCCCTCCCTCTAGCTCAATCGTTAAACCTCTCTTGCCGCTTCTGAAAACCTTGTACTGGTGTGGTTTCCTGACAGACTCAAAAACCTTTCCCTGTTTTATTGGTTTCCTTTTAAAAAAAGTGTGTATGTAAGTATATATATTGATCAATACATATACACACACACACACACACACACACACACATATACATATACATATACATACATATACATATATATATATATATATATATATATATATATATATATATATATATATATATTTATTTATTTATTTATTTTTTTTTGCAAGAAATCAGACACGTTTGGTTCGCCTCTCAGACAATGAATGATGAAACACCTTGGAAATACATCAGGACTGAGAATAAAGGCCTGTGCGACACTCAAGCCTGGTGTATAGCATTTTCAAACTAAAAATTGAACATCACAAATGATACAGTGTTGTAAACATTCTCTTTCCACAATGGTTATACTGAATGTTTCAGTTAATTAAGCAGTATGCTTTAATAGATCTGCCAACAGAGAACAGCTACATAAAGAAAAAAAAAGTTTTCAAAACTCCATTTGAAAAAATCCCAAATAAAAGTGAATTGTATAAAAATGCTATGCACGGGATGCAGACTGAAGGCCAAGATAAAAAGAAACCAGAATGTAATTTCCTTCGATTCATTTATGAGCGGAGGAGAGCTGCTTCTGCAGCATTTCCTCTTAGCACACATCACATCGCAGTAGCCTATTTTTAGCCTTGTCCATATACTGTGAGAGTGAGGCACATGCACCTATGATGACTCACCCCCGACAACAACAGTCTGTAACCACTCAATCAGATGCATCACTGGTCTGTTGGTAAAAAGTGCCTATTTTTGTACACCATTACAACAATCACTCAGCCCTCCTTTTGCCCAAGTATGAACTTTGTGCTGTTGTGAATATGCGTTCACAGCTGATTATCACATCACTCCAAAAGGGCTTACCACCAAGGAAGAGGTTGAGTTCACACTCCAGGTAATCAAACATCTCCACTGTAAGCTGAAAACTGGAAGGGCAGACAAAGACAAACACATTTTTAAACACCTTTAGCAAAACCCAGTTTCTGTTTTGCTATTTTGAGGGGAAAGATACAGTACAGACTACATACGGTAGTTCGTTCATTCCTGAAAAGTGCAAGTATTTGCACCAAACAGGGATAGTCATTTCATTTGAGCCTTAAACTATTTTCTTTTCTAGCCGTCAAATCACCATACTGTGAGTTGGAGGTAAACCAAGAATGTACAAGTCATACCCTTCAACAGTGTAAGACAATTTAGTGAGGGACAATACTATTGTGGAAAACAATCACATATGATATGGTTGCTGCGAGAATGAGGCATCTATTTATCCACATATCTTCACAAGTGACATTTCAGGTATCTTATCTAATGCACAAGGAGAGCATTTACCCTCGAGACAGGCGGCAGTCATCCTTGAGGCTGAACATGTCTCGTACAAGTCATACCAATGTGGTTGCTAAAGCTTTTGTCTAGCTGTGCCCAAAATAGGCAACATTTCGTTCTCAAAAATAACCAGAACAAGGAAAAAAAAAAAAAGCATGGGATGAAAGCTCAATCAACTGATATCTCCATGCCTCTGAATCGATAATGCTTTTTTCTTTGGCTTTGTTTTTCCTGGCTGTCTAAATAAACCCGCTGGCACGGGTATCAAAATAGAAAAGGATAATGACAACAATCGGAACAACCAGACGGATTAGATATATAAAGGCATTTAAAGATATAGCTTTTTTTGTTGTTTTAGTATTATTAACAATTGCTTGATAACCTCTCAAAAAAATCACCTCTACTAGAATGGGACATTAAATGTAGGGGACAGGCTTGATTTTTTTTTTTCCTTCTTCTAGGGCTTGTATTGATTAGTAATCAGGGTGGCCGATAACTAATATTAAAAACCATTATTAAATTCAAGTAAAAGAGAGAATATGGGGTGTTCAACAGGAGAAAATTTGTGTCGGTAAAAAAATACAAACTCCTTATTGAGGTTGACGCTTTTTTTTAATTAACATTTTATCCAACACACATTTGTGCTTAAATTCTAAAAACAAAAAATCAAGCAAGAAGCTCCCAGTCATCAGCAGCTCTTTAAAAATGTTATATGAAAACCAAAAGGGAGTATGTGTAATTTTCCACATGCACCTGTGGGAACTTTAGGGCCATTACAGTAAATGCATTAATACCGACTGTCCTCCGGCAATCCGTAGCTATGACAGACATGACAAACTCTGGAGGAGTGCCACACCTCCTTGTAATGTAATTTAATGATAACTCAAACTACGATTATATTTAAAACATACTGTTGGGTCATTAGGTTTTTGAAACTTATAAGAATTTAATTCATTTTTAATGAAAAACGGTCTAAATCTTACATATAGTCACTTTAAACAAGTAAACATCCTCCTGACGTTTCTACAGTAAAACCATTTCTCTAAAATGTCAAAATATCAGAAATGTTAAAATTTCACTTTCAAATAATTTTAAATAAGCACTTCCCTCAAATCAAAACAGTTTAAAGTTGATTCATTATTGGTGATCACGTTTTTAAAAAAAAAACCCACCAATGTTGATATTCGTCAAAATGCCAAATATATAGGTGACGATAATCGGCCCTGCTCTTTCAGTATTACATGTATACTGTAGTTTTGTAATGGCAAAGACTTGACACCAATTAATTGAATTACCATGCCAAGGGTTAAGGGTCAAAGCCCAATGAGTAATTGAAGTGACACTGCCATTTTTGCCTTACTTACAAGTTGTTGACATCATTCTCTCCTGCTTCTTCAAGTTGTCTGTTTGACATCTGCAGGTTGCCCGGGAACCGAGGATTCTGAAAGAGAAGACGACACAATTTAAGTGGAAGCTCAAGTAACAAGAGTGATACACTACAGTATGCTCTACGTGTGACACACATTGTCTGAATATCAATTAGAATGGATCAACTGTGCAAAAAAAAGAAAAAAAAATACTCTGGCTGAAAACCTGCAGTGTAGGCGAAACATCAATTTGACACAAAATTGAACCGAATTGTTCCACTTTAAAATCAACCAACCTTGGATTGTACTGGACCCGATGTATCAAGATATTAAATAGTTGCACACCCTTGCTTTAAAGTAGTCCAGGGGGGCGCAAATGACCACAGGGACAAGGCTTTGTTTTGCCATGTGAAGTGTGACTGCAATAAAATAAGGATTGGCGCTTTTTTTTCCACTTTCAGGCACGTTGATGCAACTTGCCTCTTTTTTTCCTGTTTTAGGCTTACCTGTAACCTGTGTAAACACTTCAAAGAAAGTAGTTATTGAAAGTCGATTTATATTGCTTTTTATTTTGTTATTGTTAAAAAGGATACAGCTTTAGGTATACTTTGCAAATTTTTATCGATCATTTTTATAGTTGGCGCGACAAGTGGCGGGGCACAAAATGTTTTCTCTTTGCGAAATATATATAACTGAGAAGCACTGCTTTAAAGAAATAGCGTTAAACTATATTAGCAAACAGTAAATAGAGTATTAAGAAACACTGCTTTAAAGACATAGCATTAAAGGGACAAAAATAAAGTAACATTTAATTATTGCAAGATGGAAAAGTCATACCACAGCAGTACTTTAACTGAAAAAAAAAACAAACAAAAAAAAAAAAACAAGTAAGCAAAGACTACCTTGACAAACGGCTCTATTGCTTTTCTTATTGCACTAGTGGCCGGATCGCTGATGTTATTAGTGTGCTTTGTGCTATAAACATAAACATATACATACTGTTAGCAGGCTTTCTTTAAATACAGTATTATTAGATGAGGCTTCCCCAAATAAAGGAAAGAACTTCTCAAAAATCACTAGGGCTGTATTATCTGAGAATATAACCTGTCACTGCAAAGAATATATAGTGCTTGTGTCAGATATAAAATTCTTTAAAGGAAGTTTTGTCCTCATAGCAGCTAACCTGCAGCTTCACTCTCAAATTTACTCATGGAATATTGTTGCAGCATTGTCTGTAAATAACTTGAAGGACACTATTCAATACGTAATGTAGATGTGGCCTAAATGGCAATTAGTATTTGTTGACCTTAAGTGTTAAACACTAGCACGCTAATCCTAATCGTGATTGCTCATTGATTAGTACAGGCAAATTGGTGTCGAAAAATTCATATGCATAGAAAGAAGATAATAAATAATGAGTAGCCATATCAATTCCAAATCATTTTCTACCTTTAGTACATTTAAAATAAAATTGGCAGGGTTAGGGGTAGGAAGATTGACTCGATAATTTGATGTAATAATCGATAGTGTAGTCCACTTTAAAAAGATTAGATAGTGGCACACCTGTGTGTTACAAATTACGCAAATCTTTCCTCCAGCTACTCATATAGGTATACCGTACTGCATTAAAAAACAAAACAAAATCAACATCTAATATTAATGACATGCACAGTATATAGCACTTGCCTTAGTTGTCCCCCCAAAAAATGCTTAATTTGTTGACACTTGAAAAGCTATTACTCTTGCATCCGGAATGTTCTATAAAAACCCTCCAATGACCCCACAGAGAAAAAATTGCAATAAAAAGAGACTTAAGGCGAGCATAATAATTGATGAGGGAATCGCCCTTGGTTTTACATGCCATGCCAACTCACCTTGATGTGAAACTCCATTTTGGTGATGAGCAGTTTGAGGTAGATGCTGCAGAGCTTCCCGTAGCCTTCGCTCAGGTGACCCTGTAGGCACAAGAGGTCAAATTACAAAGTCAGACAAAACATGTGGCGACATGGCGAGGGCTAGAAGGAGTTGTTGCGTGCTTTAGGCCAGCAAGTTGGCGGTTTCAAAAAAGCAGGAAAATTGGAGATGACACATTGGCCCGAGGGATAGTTTAATTAAGATCCAAAGTGTGAGCAACTTCCTTTGGTGTAGTAGAACCATGAGCAAATCCAAAGTATTCAATCCTCCTGCTTTAATAAACCGCAAAAATGATCAGTTAAATGGTTAGCTGGTTAAGTTGTATCTCATATGTAAGAGCATTTTTACACAATGAGAATGTTGAAATACTGTACTTCAACGACAGTTGTAAATTCACCAGTCAGTGGTGATTACACAACAGGTTGAAGAGGTTCTATATTCCCCTGAGTACTGTAATAAATGGTTATTGCAGGATAAAGTGGAACAGTGCCATGCAAAACAATTTAATTCAACAGCTTGTTTCTGCCATGTTGCAGCCTCATTCCAAACTGTATTACAATCATCTCTTACAACAAAATTCTACACAGAATTGTTGTTTTTTTCTGTGTCCTGAATTGAGAGTTTGAACTTCATTTCCCAACAACAACGCGTGAACGGGATTGATTTCAAAACAGTACTGTGAGCACCCTGTTGCTCACGCACCTTGCTCAATGGGAACCAAAGATTATCAAGTTGATTAAGTGTTCTCATGAATATGCTTTCAGGAAGAACTTCAAAATGAATGTATACTAATGCCATTTGTGTCACTTGTACCATTTATCTTGAAGGATTAGTTGACTTGCTCCAAATGTTTGGTTTTGACTAGATACAGTGGCTGAACAGGCAGCCTAAACAAATACTGTAAACAGAATCACGACCCAAAGATCACGCACCAACTCCCTCCAACCTCCCGTCAATCACAGGAAGTTGGCTGCTAGAAAAGTAAATTCTGGGGCAAAAAAGTTTGGTCACCCCTGCTTTAATACTTTGTTGAACCACCTTTAGTGGAATTTACAGCCTCAAGTCTTTTTGAATATGACACTTATTTCTGCATCCATTTTTATTTCTATTTTGATTAGTTCTTCCTGTTGAAAAACATCCCTATAGCATGATGTTGCCAGCTTTAAGTCGAGGTCTGTTGGTCCAAAACTTCTTCAAATTTTGAATAATGGACGCTAGTGTGCTCATTAAGACCTTCAAAGCAGCAGAATTTTTTTCTGGATCCTTCTCCAGCTTTGAGCCCCAAGATAATCATGTCTCGCAGGTCGACGGAAAATTTAAACTTCATACCTGGTGTTTGAGCTCTGTCATGCATGGTCAAATGTGGGACCATATACAGTATAGGCAGGTGTGTGCCTTTCCAAATCCCTGAATTTAGCTTGCTTACTAATAACATGCTTACTAGTAACATCTCAATTTTTAGAATGACTAAATGATCGAATTAATTTGATTTATTGCCCATCCTCTGTACTTTAATAATAATATACTGTATACAGTAAATGAAGCTAATGTATTCAAATCCATCATAATTATGTTTTTCTTTAATAATCCAACTCTCACTATTAATCATAATTGACTGCTTTGAATTTGTGAAGGGTTCATATTCTTTTGTGCTCAGCATATCTGTGCAAGATTATCTACCTAAAATAATGCTGGAACTCAATAACGGGCATACACCAAATAAACCAGAGAATGAGTCTGCCTGAGTGATTTGTGTGCATATATATATATATAGTGTATGATGCCAGGTCTATCAATTAGCACCTAAAGTACCGTGTATACCATGTTGTTAATTAGATGTTTTGAGCCGTCAAGTAAATTATAGACTGTAGGCAACTGCTGTTCCAGTTCAACCTTTCACACATGTTGCTCTTGTGGTCACAACCCAGGAAGTATACTCATAAGCATTCCAAAACTGGAAATAGGTCTATATATTTTTGGTTTCAGACTTTTGATTTACCTCATAAAAGACGTTTTTCACCAGAATCCAATGTTGCCAAAACTTTACAATTCTATGCAAAACATGTCATGAGTGTGCGATATGGTTTAAGGTTAACATTGGCATTTGGCAGGCAAAAGCAGAAAAAACGAATTTGGCAAAGTTGTGATGAAGGCGCTTGACTTAATATTAAATTATGTGCCCACTCAACTAAGGAAAAATGACCGACGGTAACAATGTGCAATGTCTGAAACTGCATCAGCTGCTTATCACAGAATTGAAGAAAAAACACTGCTTTAACGTATTTTTGGTGAGTAGGCACAAACTACTAGAAATTTTGGAACAAAAGTTTTGGATGGATAGCTTTGTGAAGCTAAGATTTCATAAACATCTACATTTTGATACAGCCACTCAAACACACATTAGTCGCAACTGGTGGCTGAACGGCACAGTATTACCTTGGACATGTATGTAAATTTCCCCACGCCAACTTTTTATCCGTTTATTTATTCATTTTTATCGGAGTATAGCATACCTCGAGAACCAGTCAGGATTGTTCACGCATGCCCAGTCGTTATTGATAAAAAAATGGGCCGTTCAAAATCAGCCATTTCTGACAAAAAATGTAGCTCGGAGTGAGGGCATCCTGAATACCAAATTATCTTGCAAACTCAAAAAATAAGATACAAAAGATTATTTAAAAAAATAAAAACTGAAGGAAGGGGACCTTTAAAGCTGATGCATAATCTTCAATTATGTCTTAATATTAATTTCACAAAGTCATTAGTAACTGCATGCTGTGAAGAGAACAGACAGTCATGTGTGCTTTCTTACCCACATCCTGCTCATATCTGTCAGATCAGCCTTATTCCTCATCGAGTCCTTTATCACCTGGAACAGTGGCGACAGCCAGAGAAATTAGGGGGAAGTCAAGCATTTGTACAATTTAGGGAAAAAAAAAGTGATTTTGCGCAATTTGGGAGGGGATTCATAGTTAAATTCACATTTAAAAACACAGGGCTGGAATATGATGTTGTCTTTCTACTTACATTTGGATGTCCATCACGTAATAGTTTGTGAAAGACGTGGCAGAACTTCCAGCAAAGGACTGCATTGCTAGAGAGAGGAAGTCTGTTGACCGCTGCCCAGAAAGTGTGGGCGCCCTTCTCATGATGAGTCCCCAGAATGCAGGGTAACAAAGTCAAGGATCAAAATCTTAATACCGGTAGGGATTAGGGATGGGAGAGTGGAGTGGAATTTAACTCCCAATAACCTGTGGCATTATGAGATAAAAATGCTACAAATGCTAAAATGTTATAAGAATTTAGCCTTGAAGTACATTCAAATGAGTTTGTCAAAAATCCAAGAACTATGACTGTCTCTCTTGACTTAGTCGGTCCATTCTAATAACTTTAATCTTAAACAGCATTACATTACTATAAATGAAATACAGAATTGCACCAATTGTCTCGCTCCCCTCTTGTCTCGCCTTATTGTTTTTATCCCACGGGATTAAATTAGCCTCAGCACAGATGAGGCTACCATCAGTTTGTTGTTTTGATCTTACACTAACCTAACCTCAACTGGAGAGCACTTATGTCACATGAGATCACAATTTACACTCAAATACACGATACACACACATCAACACACATTTATGCAAGCACACAAAATAGGAGGATATTCCTGGCGTGCTTCTCTTTGACAGCAACCTCCTGTGTGTTGATGGCCTTGTTGATGCTGACTGCCTGTAAGGAAGAGGGAAGAAAATGGAAAATCACCCAAAGTATATACTTTTAAAAACTCAAGTGTTTCATTTGACAAATTGACACATCTGAATCTTTTATCAAAGTTCCTTTTCATTTCAAGCTTCCCTGAGAATGAGAGTCAGTGGAGTTTGTGTGACAGTGATTTGACCTATTTTCTGTTGAGTTGATATTCAAGGCAGCAGCTGAGAGGCCCGACTGAGCACTACCCTGCATTCAATGATTAAGGTAGACTGTCAGCAAACAGTCCAAACATACGAGACAGTTTACTTGACTTGATTCTAAAGTACAGTACAGTATTAAACAAGATATGAGCTGCCTAACCCAAAATGGCAACTAATCAAAATCACCGTGAATTCTGTTGATATGCATTCTTTGCGAAGCACACCACACACACACATATCAGTTCTGTCCTCTCGAGGTTGTTCATTTGGCAAGTAGTTATTATAGAGCAGCATTTCCGAACATTTATTGAGCCAAGGCCATATTTCATATATTGGAAAAATATCTGACAGCACACGATTTAGCAAAACGATTAACAAAAAAGTACAGTAACTTTATACCTTCTGTCATCCCATGGAAGAGGATTTGATTGTTCTGCCTGATACTCTGTAGTTCGCATAAGTAAAAACATTGCTTTAATTTTTTTCCCGCCCAAATATCTGATATTGGATCATTTCCCAAATCACATGTGATGATCACTCACAGCACACTACTGTGCTAGCACACTGGTTCACAAACACTTTTGTAGAGTGAGGTCTGGTAGTGGAGTATTGCACTGCAAAACTGTACCAAAAAAAATCAAACATTTCAACCTGATAGATGGAGGCCTTTTTAAGACTATGCCAAATGACAAGTTGAAAATTAATCACAAATTCTCCATTCTCCCAATTTATATTGTTGCATGACAGCCAAGGTCAGGAGAGCATGGGAGGCTTGTTTCCTAATCTTGCTTCCCACAGATGTCCTGAGTTTACTCTTGCCAGTATGCAAGCAGTCATCTATCTATCTATCTATCTATCTATCTATCTATCTATCTATCTATCTATCTATCTATCTATCTATCTATCTATCTATCTATCTATCTATCTATCTATCTATCTATCTATCTATCTATCTATCTATTCATTTTCTTTAAATCAAGAAGTACATCAGAATGATCACAATGTGAGGAGTAATCTCAAGGCCACCGCACCATCAGTTTTTACACAAATACCTTCAGTTATTAGTTGAGTTTCCATGTGTATTGCATGCAAATTTTTACTGCCCTTTTTTGCCCAATTTAAAACCAACGATATCCCACTGCAACTGCTTCCCACAAGAGGATGACCTAGTTAGTCCACAGTAACACTTTGTACTTTGAGTTGAAAGAGAGAGGCAGCTGCCCAGGACTCCTTGAATTGGCTGAGGAGGCTGACTGGCATCAATAGTCAATTAGCTCTTCGCATTAAAACCGATGGTCCGACTGAAAAGTTCAAGTGAAAAGAAAAAAAATGTAGGAGTTATTTTGATAATGAACAGAGAGGATTTATCCTTGTTACGTATTTTATCTACAGTACTTTCTTTTGCAGTACTTGCAGTACTTCAAAATAACATGAATGGTCATCATAACGTCTTCATTTTATTCCTTGCACGTTTGAAAAACTCAACTTAAAATCAGCAAATATGATTGACCAATGAATAGACAATATACATTATATACATTTACCGTACATACATACATATAGATATACTATATCAATTTCAGTAGCAGTCTCTCTCCCTCCATCTATCTATCTATCTATCTATCTTCTATCTATACACATATATGTATAGACACACACACACACACACACTTGCATTTGGCCATGTACAGGTGAATTGTTTCAACTGCAGTTGACATCGTATTCTGTATAGGCATCTGAGGCACAATCCTTCCTAATAACTGTAGAAATAAAATCATTGTTTAAAAAAAAAAAAGAAAGGAAAAAAATAGGACATTGTATTTTTCTTAAATAAATATACATTTAACATTTTACAATTATTTTTTATTTCATTCAATATAAAACCAAATGATATGTGCAATAAAACATATTGCTTACATTTGATTATTTTTGTCATATAAATTTCAAGTTTGTCATGTGTTACTGTAGAAAAGAAATATAGAGCAATTATATATGCACATAGCAATAGTCTTAATATCTTAATTTATTTTAAATTCAGAAATATAAATTAGGGACTGTCATTGAAGAAATTAATCAAATAAAATAGAACAAAAATAAACATTCTTTACATCTTCCATTCATCCATCTATTTTCCATAATCGCTTAACCTCACTAGGCTCGCTGGCGTACTGGTGAATACCCCAGCTGTTTTCGGGCAGTAGACGGGGGACACCCCGAACTGGTTGCCAGCCATTGGATAGCAAACAGAGACAAACAACCACTCACACTCACAAATACACCTCAGGGCAATTTGAAGTGTCCAATTTACCTAACATGCATGTTTTGGGGATTGTGGGAGGAAACCAGAGTATGCTTAGAAAACCCACGCGGGCGCGGAGAGAATATGCGGATTCCACACAGAAAGACTGGAGCCAGAATAAAACCCGGGACCTCTAATTTGTGAGGCGCACGTGCTCCCCAGTCTTTCACCGTGCCTATTAACATCATTCTTTTAGAAAATATAACTAAAATATAAATTACTGACATTGTAGAATAGAAACAGGAAAAAATGAATACAAAATGAAATACAACGATGAATGACTATAACTTTCTATAATTATATACTATATACTATAATTTTCCTTTTTACTTCATATTATTTTATTAACATATATATAATTCAATGACACATTTTTTACTAAGCGCAATTGCACCAGCTGATTTGTGTATCCATCCATCAATTTGTCATCATCACTTATTCTCACAAGGGTCGCTGGCTTGCTGGTGCCTACCCCAGCTGAATTCGGGCAGTCGGCGGGGGACACTTTGCCCTCAGACCCAAGCGACGAGTGAGCTCAATCGCACACTTCGCACCTTGATGAAATTGGCCACAAATTTGGTTAACTGGTGCCTATCATGAGTCTAGACTGGGACTTAAGGCTGACTGAAATTTAAGCCAACCTGACCAAAGGTGTCTGTTTTTGGCCTTGGTGAGGGATTCTATCGATTCTGGATGTTATACCGTGGTTGGCTTGTGCCTGCCATTTGTATTTCTCTTATCCCTCCTTCAGTGTGCTTCAGGAAATTGTCAGGGTTTGCTTCATGAGACTCTCTCCACAACAATAAGACAATGTGTTTTGACAGGCTGGCTGGGACCGAAGACAAATTCTTACTCACACACAGAACATACTTCACACAATGCAATGCACAACCTCTCAACTATGCCTTCCGCTGGCTATTCATTCCAATACATTCCTCTGTTGTAGACCAGGTGCCTAAGTAGTGGCAGGCGCCTTCAAACTGTGGACTGCTCAGTGCATCTGGGCTGCAACATTTCCCACCTGACACTCCCGCCACCTCATTTCCATATGTGCTAGTATATTGCAGTCGCTGTATGTTTATTGTGTGCCGTTTTTTTTTTTTTTTTGGTATATCCATACTGCACTCTGTGAGAATGTTTTTCCTCATGTTTTCTTTATATCTGAGAAAACAGTGTGCTGTATAAAAGGTGACTCAGCGGGCTCCCGTCTTTTTTTCTTGTCTCTCGAAAAGGTTGTCCCTGTACTATTTTGTTGCACCTTGTGGTACAATGACAAATAAGTTTTGACTCTAAAATGTACTAATAACACACACAGAATGGAATTATATAATAAATGCAATATTACACCTTGTCCATACAAAAAATAAAATAACATTAAGGCAGCATACAGTGTCACTGGTAACAACTAAAAATAATGAAAGTAAAGCCTCCACCACTTGTGTTGCTGTTTAGCGATTATAAAGTTGGCCTCTGTTTACTAAGTTGTGTAGCATAATAGTGTGAAAAGGTTCCAAAATAGTAACACTAACAGAAAGTTCAATGTTAGCAGCCTTAATCTTTCAGTCTTAACAGTGTTTGATAAATCTGCCCTTATCTACTGGAAAATATATTTTCCCATTTTATGTACACTTGGCTCTTGGCTAATTTGAGTCCTTTTTCCCATTTTATCCATTTACAGTTGGTCCTCATTCTTGATCAATTAGAGACTGCTTGTGATTTTGTAAGCAGATTCAAGTGTAACATAGATCTTTGATCAAATACTATGAGAATATCA
The DNA here is from genome assembly GCF_059441005.1 of Hippichthys cyanospilos. Classification (NCBI taxonomy): domain Eukaryota; kingdom Metazoa; phylum Chordata; class Actinopteri; order Syngnathiformes; family Syngnathidae; genus Hippichthys; species Hippichthys cyanospilos. The sequence goes on along the minus strand of NC_142379.1, from coordinate 15,522,422 downwards.
TCCAAGGGAATTGTAAGCTATTTAAAAAAAAATAGGTTCCTGCCAGCATCTGTGCAAATACGTCAGACGTGGACTAGCAAAGAAGAGGCAACAAACATCACTTAAAGATTTAGACCATTATTCTTTAAAAAGTAATAAATTAAATTATGATAAATTTCAAAAACTTGCAAATAAATGTGTTCTTAGCGACCAATGGTATGTTTTAAATATAATCGTATGTCTAGTTATCATTAAATTATATTACATGGGGGGTGGCACTCCACCGGAGGCTGCCATGTCTGTTGCAGCTATGGACAATGGTAAATGCAGCACCTCTTGCTGTCCGTAGTGAAAAACGGTCTAGATCTTAAACATTGTCCCTTTAAGAAAGAGTTGAAACAGGCCAAATAATGCATTGACTTAGAATGCTTTTGTTTTAAAGTTGGCCTTCTTATTGGCAGTAGCTACCAGCACCTACACCATTTTTATTACCGGTATATATATCACATCATGTCTCTACCAACATCAACACAAAACCACTAAAAAGTCCAATTCAATCGCTGATTAAACATCCTTAGAAACTGCTAGACAATTACTCTGTCATTTTATGACAGCACATGTCTCCAAAGTTAGTACAAGCTGCAAGCCACAGTTGTGCATTCAAATGTAGTCGGACAGTTCAAACTCAGACAAATAAAAAAGTTCCATCCATGCATTAAACTTTAATAATTGCAACTTACAGTATATCAGCAATGTGGGCTTTAGTTAAAACATTTTCAATTTTGGTTTTCTGCCTTGGCATTTACACATCGAAAGTTCTCCACGTTCTCTAAATTTGATGATATTATGAACTATTAGCGGATTCAGCTAATAAGGGAAGAAATAAAAAAGACAGCGCCGCTCACCACCTCGACTATGAGTGTTGATGCTAGTTCGGACAATCAGGTTCATGAAAGTCTGGCTACCCTGTCCCAGTTTGATTTAGTATCCCTGGAGTGTCTTACACAACTAGTTAATGCAGCAAAGCCGACGTCCTGCATGCTCGACCCGCTTCCAGGCAAACTCGTCAAAGATTTATTCCCGGTCTTAGGGTCATCTGTCTTGAATATTATCAACCTGTCACTCTCCTCTGGCATTGTACCTGAGACCTTTAAGATGGCTGTCATTCAACCATTACTTAAGAAACCTCACCTAGATCCTGAAGATCTCGCTAACTATAGGCCAGTGTCACACCTTCCGTTTATCGCCAAAATTCTTGAGAAAGTTGTAGCACGACAGCTTAGCGACTTTATGATAGACAACAATAGATTTGAACTCCTTCAGTCAGGTTTTAGGGCCAACCACTCAACTGAGACAGCCCTAGTAAAAGTGACGAATGATCTTCTATTAGCCTTGGATTCCAACGTCTCATCAGTACTATTACTCCTTGATCTTAGTGCCGCATTTGACACTATTGATCATCATATTCTTATAGAACGTCTTAGATCATGTGTTGGTATCTCGGGATCAGCACTTTCTTGGTTCAGATCTTACATCCTGGGAAGGACGCATAGTGTTTCTTATGGTGATGCGATCTCTGAGTCTTTCTCCGTCTCATGTGGTGTCCCGCAGGGGTCAGTACTTGGTCCCTTACTGTTCAACATCTACATGATTCCTCTCGGCGATATTATACGCAAACATGCTATTAGTTTTCATTGCTATGCTGATGATACCCAACTCTATATGCCCCTAGAAATAACGGATCCGTGCAAGTGCAGTAAACTGGAGGCTTGCCTTGCTGAGATTAAACAATGGATGTCTTCCAATTTTCTGCTTCTCAACCCTAATAAAACTGAGATGTTAGTTATTGGCCCTGCTCATCATCAGCACTTGCTTAAGAATACCACGCTGAACCTAGAAAACTGTATTATTTCCCAAAGTAGTTCTGCAAAAAATCTCGGCGTGATATTTGACTCCACTCTCTCCTTTCGAACACATATTAATAACATGACAAGAACGGCGTTTTTTCACCTCCGCAATATAGCTAAAATTCGCCCTATTCTTTCTCTTAGCGATGCAGAAACATTAATTCATGCATTTGTTACGTCGCGCCTAGACTATTGCAACATTTTGTTTTCTGGACTTCCCATGTCCTACATTAAAAGCCTGCAGTGTGTACAGAATGCAGCAGCGAGACTATTGACAAGGACGAGAAAGTTTGATCATATTACTCCGATTTTGGCTGACCTGCATTGGCTTCCAATACACGTGAGATGTGATTTTAAGGTGCTGTTAATTACTTATAAAATTCTACACGGTTTAGCTCCTTCCTATCTCGTCGACTTAGTATCACCTTATGTTCCGCCCCGACAACTTCGATCGCAAAATGCCGGTTTGCTATCGACCCCACGGGCTAAAAAGAAGTCTGCAGGATCAAGGGCATTTTCCATTCGCGCGCCAGTACTATGGAATGCCCTACCTATGGAAGTTCGCGCAGCCACCTCAGTAGAAATCTTTAAATCCCGACTAAAAACACAATTATATTCAAAAGCATTTAGTTAATTTAGCCTGTCTGTAGCCTTCTTCCTTTTTCTTTTTTCCTGCCCCCCTCTTCCGGCTGGGGGAGGGGGCTAGCTAGATGGTGAGGGTTGACTTGACCGCCTCCATTGGGTCCTGCGTTGGTCGACCATCATGAGTTAGGAGTTCGGCCGTCTGCAGTCCACCTGGCTGGAATGTGGGATGGTTCCTGCCCAATGGCCTTGCCTGCTGTCAAGACATCACTGCACTATATAGCACATTATGTTTTCTGTAATTTATGTTGTTTCTGTGTCTGGTACATGCAGCATCCACTTCAACCTGTGGGCCTGGAAGGGGGCTCCTCCCACCTGTGGTCCCTTCTGGAGGTTTCTGATTTTCCCCTAAATTGGGGTTTTTGAGTTTTTCCTTCCCCTTCTGGGAGCTTTGACAGGGGATGCTGTTGTGTACCCTATACTGAAAAGATGTCTCTGTACGACCTCTTTTCATTCTGTGAAGCCCTTTGAGACTTCGGTGATTTAGGGCTATATAAATAAAATTTGATTGATTGATTGATTGAACTGTAGATGATGGAATCATTAAATTCCTTGTAATAAAAACATTGAGAAACATTGTTCTTAAAACTGCTGGAACTATTTTTTTATACACGGTTGCTCGCAAAGAGGTAATCACAACAATCTTTGCTAGTAATTTGGAGATATACTTTTATACCCTATCATGACATTCACCTGTTTCCATTTAACCTGTTTGCCAATGGAACGTTCCAAAGATGTGTTCTTTGACCATTCATCAACTTTTCTGCCCCTGTGCTAGCTTTTTTGAAACATGTTGCAGGCATTCACTTTAAAATTTGCAAATATTTGAACAAAAACAAAGTTTATCATTTTAAACATTGAATATCTTGCCTTTGTAGTTTTTGTTTAATATAGGTTGAAGATCATTTGCAAATCATTTCATCTCAATTGTTCACAATGTTCCAACTTTATTGGAACTGGGGTTGTCGGTTTACAATACCTAATCAAATAACAAGGCTAGTATAAAGAATAGCATAGCGGTTGTGGTCCCCATGCTTTTTTATGAGGAAAAAATGCCCTTTCCTTCTAATTCAAAACACGATAAATGTAAAATAAAAAGATACTTTAATGTCTCCATTTGTCATTCTGTCTTGCAAGGCAGACGAGTAGATATTGATGATTCTTTGCACAATTATGGTTTGAAACAAATCATTGCCAAGTTATTTTGACTCTAAAATCATGTTTAATAAAAAATGTATATGAATCGAACTGGACCAAACCGGAAAGTCAAAGCCTTCCACCCCTAATTATAACATTGAAAATGAAAGTGGGCATGTAAAATTAAGTGGGCCCCTAAAGCTCCAAGGCTGAAAATGAGTCCCACTCAGACCCTGACTCTAGGGCCACTTTTCAATTACCCCAAACAGATCCACACCACCCCATGCCGGTTGGCCAGGCACCACAACACATAGCTGCTTTTGCGTTACCATTACAAAAGGCGTCGGAAGGGGGGGGGGGGGGGTCAGCGAACAGCGGAAGCCTCAAACAGCATGTGAGGAAAATGTGGGGGCCAAATGAGGCCATCCCAGTGTGGAGTGGGGCTAATGGATACGCACCATAGGTGCGGTGGCCTGACTGAATTGGATAACTGTCCTCCAGGTAATCTCTAGATAAGTGAAGGGTACATGTTGTAAGGGAAGTCAATATGTTTAAACGTCTCTGTTTTCCCTCTGAGTAACTCTTTCTTTTGTGGAATTTGACACAAGGGAAATTAATGCCCTCTGGTACTGATGATTGTGGAAAAACAACAGCTCACATGAATACTTTAAGTTGATATTGAATCTAAACAACGTTACAAGTTTAATGACAGTTGAAAACTGAATTAAATTGAAATGTGAAAATCATAGACTTAGAGCCTTGTGATTAGGAAAGTCTTGCAACCGGTGCTGGCCATAGCTCATCCATAACTCTAATTAAGATCAGCAGTATATAGAAAGAATGGAAATAGATGGATGACTATGGATTTTTAGAATGCATTTTTGAGTGATTCATAATATTAATGTGGATCTTTTTCCCCCCAGTTTAATTAACATTCATCAATCATCCACTTTCATGCTCATTTCATGAGGACCACAGTTGAGTTGGAGCCTATCCAAGTGACCTTTCTATCAAATATTTGTATATATTTTGAAAAGCCACATATTTCAATATCAGATTTCATATAAACCCTAAATCAACATAAACGGTCATGCATACAGCTAAAGGTGAATTTGGTTGTATCCATCTTCAATGAATGACACAATTTCTCACTTTTGCCAATCCGGTGTTTTAGGTATTGTAAGAAACAGACAGTGGTTCAAAAGGTTTACAAGTGCTCTGTCATGCTTCCTATCTTGGCACACCCAAGCACTGCCCATTTCCTGCCTAGCTTCTGCTGAAAAGTGTACTGCTCCACTTCTCAAGCTAAAAACCGTGTTAAATCCCCCCAGACAGTGGCAGAAAAACCAGATTGAAACACTCTATTTCTTTTATCCGTCATATAGCTTGCAGATGTTTCAGGTTAGGTTTCTGATGTCAATCTATTAACATCATTCAATCAACTTTGCAAAAGTTCAATCAGATGTGTTTCATAAAACTTATATTACACACATCATTCAAAAATGTACATTGGTTTAAAAATGTCCTGATGTTAAACTTGAGCAATTCTGTGTAATTCTTTGCAATTAAAAGAGGCATTCTTTTTCAGACCTAGAATACCTGTATCCATCGTCATGTTACAACATGCATGACCATTCCAAACCTTAAAAAAAAAAAAAAAAAAAACATTAAAATGTGCCTTTCACACATCCAAGCAATCATCGAACATTTACATCAACAACATAAATTACGTCTAACAAACGCAAGGAAAAACAAAACCACTAAATTACAAAATTCATTCTGGAGTAAAGATGTATTTCCAAATGCAACCCCATTCCAAAAGTCATTTCTGTGAATAAGAGCTCAATGTGTTGCTTGTGTAAGGGCCATTTTACTTGTTGCATCAGACACAAACATCCGTTCCCCTAGAACGTCTCTCCACACCTCTTGAAAGGGTGGCACAGACGAGAAGTAGGTAGTGGAAAACAGTCAGCTTTGGAGTACTTAACAAAACTGAATGAAACGAGCAAAAAGTCACAGTGGTAATTATTAACAGGAAACACTGCCATACCATGCACCATAGAACTAATGTCACTAATTTTGGAAAGATTCTATGTTGACTTAGGCCTAATCACAAAGTCATTTCAGCCAGGCTAACACATGAGGTCTGTGTTATCTTCTGGGAGCACTATAAATCCTGTAACCCATTTAAATTTCTTTTGATTATACGCAAGGGCACCATGGATTATGAATGTCCCTTAAAGAGGGAATTAAAAAGGCATGAAATCATACGGTATACCACTTAGCCATATTTAAAGTAAGTCACATGTGAGGTAAAGAAGTGGAAGACAGAAGTACAAGCTAGTTAAAGATAGATAAATGTGCTGAAAGCTTGACTCCCAACATAATTAAACTCTTAGACCAACACCCCTGTGGCATGTTTATGAGCCCCTCCTAATGGGATGTCTTTCTGCAGGCTGGAGTGAAGCCGAGGTTGGAAAGCTCTACTTCTGGGAGGACTGCTGATGTCATGTGGACACGTCATAAAAAAGAACATCTGTGCAGCTCAATGAGACTGCTCGGGCCACTTTGTCAATGTTCCCCACCACTGATCACGTGTGGCCATCCATCACAGACTCCCTTTGTGGGTGTGTCTTCCCGCAGAAAATGAGTGGAATTATGTTGTGGCCAACTGCCACCCAACAAGTGTAAAAGACATCATGTAAGATTGATTAATACTGATTGACATTTTCTATGAATGTTATGACCCATGGGTCATATGTAGTTTTTGTATGTGTTCTGTGTTCTCCTTTGTTTGTGTGTGCGTGTGTGTGAGTGCCTTTTTGGTGGGAGTGTGTCAATTGTGTGCAGGTGGTGTCATCCCATTGGCTGGCTCTCCTGATTTGCCGCCCTATTTAAGCAGCCCACGGACCAAACTCTGTCTCTCTCCGGTCATCCCACCGCCAAAAAACGCCACCTCAGAAAATTGTTAGTGTGCATCTGTGTTGCTCGCTGTGTTTGTAAGAATCAGTGGATTGAGCAGTAGTAGGAGGGAGACGCCGTTTTGGTTTAACCCTTTTTCTCCTGTTTTTGCGTTAGGTAGTTAGTGAGCCAATTATCATTCGTTTCCTTTTTGTTTGGCTAGTTAGTTAGGAATTCAGATAATCTTTTGTTTATTATTTTGTTTGTTTGCTCTCCCTCCGAAGACAATAAAATCTGCTTGTTTTTTGTTCTCAACAACTTTAGTTTCACGGGCCTTTTCTGGTGGTGAGCGTACGGATGGGGGAGCACACACGTTATATCCCAGTTCCCCTAGGCTGGGTGTAACAATGAAACGATGCTAAATGAAATTATGATGGAAACTGTCATTTGCAACAGCGCAAGTACAAAAACAGTAAGCGTCAGGAACATATATAATTTACCCGAGTTATGTAATTTTCTTAATGAACGGCAGCCAATATCGCAATTACGATTAAAATATGATTAATTGTGCAGCCCGAGAGACAAATATCAAAAACTCTGTATTTCCTTGAAAATTACAACACCCCATCATTTTCAACAGGGCCATGGACAACTCAGGTGGTCCTTGGGGGGATAGCTGGTTCCCACGGATACAGTGTCGATGACACCTGCGCCAAATCCACCACTAATATCAACATTATAATGAGAACTGGGAACACTGCTTTCAGCGCCAATTGTTGAACCTGTTTTCATTCCACATTATCTCAAGACAAGCTCAACAACCAAAACACAGATAATCAGGAACAGCCTTGAGGAATACATTAGTGACGTATACTTTCAAAATAACATGAATGGCCGTCACAACAGATGCGTGTCTATCTCACTCCATGTTGTGACTAAAAATTCAGTGCCCAAAACATTTTTGTTTTGTTTGGTTATCAAAACAAGTATCACAGTACTTAATGAACATGCTCATATAGATTAGTAAAAGCCCAAAGTTGTAGGTGTGCACTGCATTCACCTCCCAGCCTCCCCCACTCCTTCAAGTGAACATCCCATCCGTGCTTCAGATGAAAGGCCAGTCTTGTTTCTCACATGCACCTGCTTTCAGTATATTCGGAGCACGGCTCACTTGTCTCCATTGCATCATTTGCTGCTAAAAGTTGTGCAAGATGGTCTCATATTGAGACCTATACTCCCATCTCATCTTCAAGTTACAATGCAGTGTTTTGTACTTAATAGCTTGCTTTAATTTTGGTAAGTATTTAACTGTGTTGCCATTGAAAAAAAAAAACTGCTGTAGGTTATGCAAAGTATTTGATTGCTTAATAACCACTATTACTGCTGTGCACATGGCAATGAAATCTTAGACTTGTGTGTGTATCATAGCACATTTACATCAATACATACAGACGTACAGGTTAAAATTTGTTTTTCAAGAAAGTTAAAACCTGTTGGCACCAATGGTTCTGTTTTTTTTTTTTTTTTTTTAGTCAAAATCAATTGTTTTTAAAGTTATTTGCAGTATTATCTGTTCATGACCTCCTTTTTGCAAAAGGGTTTGACCTTACATCACAGTTGCTACACAAGTGAAGCCAAGTGCATTTTATTCTACTCAAAAACAGACCAGTTAAATTAGCCAAAACTCATGTTTATAACACAGGGGGCTCTGTGCAGCTGTTTGACTCATGATTGTAATGATCGATGCTATTTGAATTTAACTGAAGCTTCGATGAAACGCGTAAAATGCCCTTTTCCCCCCCTCAATCAAATTACAAAACTTCATTGGCCCATTTAGCAAGAAGAAAACAACAAGTCCTTACTTGTACAGAGAATACCTTCTCCACACTCCTTACACACACCACCCCCAAATCAACGACGTTCTAACGTAGTACATACTGTCGTGAAAAGCAATCCTTGGAGCACTTACAATTTTACTGAGATCCATGGTTGTTTCCCTCCTTACAGCGGTTGGGCGAAGATCCGCTGGCTCGATCCAGACGCGAGGAGCGGGGAGGCAACAAATGTGTTTTGGGAGAAGAAGGGGGAAGGTGGGGGAGCGCGACGTTAGCTCAACATGTGTCCCGATTTGGTATTAAAATGCCTCCCTGTCCCCACTTCCTTCCTTCCTTTCTTTCTTTCTTCCTCCGTCGTCCCCGCACTCTCTCGCTCACTGAACGAACATGCGACCGCGGAGAAACTGAAGTGACCCGGACTCGAGCAGCGAGGACTACCTCCGATAAAAGCAGCACATTTCACATCCTGCCCGCCAACATGTCTCAACACAGCTTGGACAGAGACTCTCGTGAGCTTTATTTTGCAAATTGCGCGCTTCTATTTGAGACAATAGCAGCACGGGGAGGCTGCAGAGTAGGATGGCTCAAACCCGGAGTTTTTCAACCTGCGTTCCGGGGCCGACCGGGGGTACCGCGAAGAGGGGGGCGGGGGGGTGGAGGTCAATATTTTGCTTTCAGCAACAAGCTTCCGTTGACAAAATGAGACACCCTATCCTGCTTACCTGTCTCAGAAGAGATATTCAACATTTCTTATTCCTCACTAATATGTAACCTCAAAAGGTTGCTGTTGTAGAGTATAATTTCCGCATGCAGACATCCATCTGAAGGAATGTAAAACAAGGCGGCACAAAAACATTAGGTCTGGAACGGGAATGTAAGCAGGTATGATATTTTCTGCCTGGCCTTTGGATTGCTGTCTGTGTAAAAGAGCAACCTTCAGGAACAAAACCTCAATTCATAGCATTAGAGCAACTCTATGTGGGTAACTGATGCCCCCATCTGGATTCTCTGAGATCCTCAACCCTGAAAAAGTGTGGTAAAATCTTTTTTTTCAGGGCAAATAATGCATAGTCTCTTTTTGGTTTGGCCTAATTGTTTTGTGAAAGTTTAATTTTCACAATTTGTCAAACCTAACAGACGAGGACATTTTCAAACTCCAATTCAGCCTGATAACTCACAAAAGGCCGTTTTTTCATGATTGTTTTAAATAATGATAAAACTTTCCAGTTTTGCTCACTAGTAAATTTCCCCCACTGATTCAAATCAAGTTACGGGAAGATGGATCTGCACACCATGGAGTTCCGTCTAACTCACATTCATTGAGGAAGTTTCCCTTTTTAAATAACCCATCAGGTTATCCATACCATGTGATGAACAGTATCTCAGGGCACACAACATCAACACATTGATTCAAGACAATGCAGCTTCTTTTCCATTGTCTCTCCACACTTCCTGGTACGATGAGAGGCCACCACTGAGAGCATCACCAGTGACATTTTTTTGCTTATACAGTACATAATATACTGAGCCTCACAAGAGATCAGTTTAGTCATTATTAAAGGATCCACCGTTAGTACTGTTTTCATTGTCTTGTCAAATGAGTAAAACTCAACAAGGGGTGCACATTTGCAACAAAACTAGTCACCCCCCTCACTAGCTTAGTCGTATTGTATGTTAAAATGGTATTCAAAAGATGCCTGTACAGACAATAAATGTTGCATTACAGAGAGTCACACACCAAATCACTCCTATTTGCAACAGGCGTCAACCACCTTGCATACAAATGGTGACAAAGTCATCCTGAAGTTCATAGATGTCCATTGCCGTGATAGGACCGTATAAACTGAGATCATGTGATTGCAGAAAATTGCACACCCTTCTTAGAACTGGTGGTGTGACTATTCAAATTAATTCAACCCATGGGAAATGTGGTCCACACACTTCTCCCACCTTATGAAGTGCCTTCAATGAACAAACCAAAATGTCCTATTTTCCAGTTGACTTTTCCTTACACTTGTTTTTGCTTTCTTGTAGAAGACTTAAGGTTTTGTGCAACCACTGGGTGTTTTTTAAAACTGTTCATTATTCCCACCTAAGTTCGCCACTTCAGTTTGGCACTGAAAATTGGGAACTGAGTGGAACCAGGAATGTCATTTGGGTTCTCACAGAATCGTTCGGATTTTCAAAATGTCAGTGCTAAATTTTGATCCTAAGTAAGCTGCGGGGAAGAAGCATGGATGACCGTGTGTGTGAGGCGCACAGCCCTTCACGCTGCCAAATCTGCGGCATAGTTTAGTTTGCCGCTTCTTTCGGCCGGCTCGCCACCTGCTTTGTACTGGGCACCGGGAATGCGCGGGTCATACATGCGCTGTGCTCTCCCTGTGAATCTCTCCAGGTGCAGCACCCATCACACACCAATGTGGCGGCGGTCAGCCTTTGTCGAATCAGTACTCTTGCCCGACAGGTCACCTCAGCTGGCGACTAGCGTTATAATTTGTTCAGATGCTGACTCCACGTCAAAATCGGCTAAGTACGTCTAACAAGTCTAACTAGAATTAATGCAGTGAGTCAACACACAAAAGTACAGTATATACCAAGCTAGTATTTAGATTGTAATAAACACAGCTGCAGCATACATACATACATACATACCTACTTGCAGAATACAGTCATATCCATGTTTTATATGAGTTTTCACAAAACCAGGCTTATGTTGGTGTAAATGACAATTCAGATATTTATATTTTCCACATACTTTATATGTGTAATTCATGGTGATAGCCGGACAATTGACGAAGTTACAGTACTTTAAATGTTGCCATCCCTATATTTAAAAAAAAAACAAAAACAAAACAAATTTGAAATTTTGGCACATTCATCTTTCAAATGTCCAGAGCAACTGATACCTTAGGAAAAAGATTGTGACCCAAAACCTTCAGGAAGTGTTAAATGACCACTGGAGGGTAAATTCCAATATCAGTTAATGGCATCGTGTGAGATTTGAACACTTTAATATCTGAGCAAGTTTAACATCTCAACTGATTGTTTTAAAATTGCTGCATGTGTGTGGTTTTTAGTGTCAAATAATCGCAATGGAAAATTTAAGATTTTTGTGTCAATTACTACATGATTTGCCATTTGATGTGGCTTAGCGGTGACATTTTTTCACTGATATTATATCTAAAATGCGTTTGGTCACATAAAGAAAATACATCTATCCATTCATTATCTATAGCCGCTTATCCTCACAAGGGTCACAGGCTTGCGGGTGCCTATCCCAGCTGACCGGGCTGTCGGTGGGGGACACCCTGAACTGGTTGCCAGAAAATTGCATGGCACACAGAGACAAACAATCATTCACGCATTTACGACAATTTAATATGTCTGATACATTTGCCATGAAAGTTTTTGGAGTATGGAAGGAAGCCATAGTGCCTGGAGAGAACCTATAAGGGCACGGGGAGAACATGCATACTCTACACAGGAAGGTGAGATGGATTTGAACTCAGGTCTCTGAAATTTTGAGTGCTCACTGCTCCAACGAGCCACCAAGAAAATGCATTTTGATTATATCCCTTGAACAGTTTATATATATATATATATATATATATATATATATACAGTGGGCCCCCGGGTTACGAACTTAATCCGTTCAGCGGCTACGCTCGTGTCTCGAATTGCTCGTATAGCGGGCAATCCAAACCCATGTTAATTCGTGAATGCGTGCATCGCGCTCAGAAGCCATAGGTAAAAACGACACACTGTATACATATATTAAAATTGAATGACATAATCTGCTGCACACTTGCCTTTTATAATACATACATTGGATAAATAGCTTTTACCTTTGAAACGACGAGACTTGAGCTGGGTGTAAGCATAGGGGGCTGAGTCCAACGCTCAAGGTTATCACGGCGATAGACATGCTATTGGTCTTACAGTGTTACAGTAACTCTTTCAGTCAGGGTGCAAATCACGCAGATACTAAAACATCATCCTCTTATTTCTTTCTTTACCGCTGCTAGTAATTTTAGAAGCTATGTCTAACAGATAAAGTTTGCAAAGTCTTCACAACATTCCGTTTTTCACTAATTTTCTCTGCTTCCTTCCATCCTGTCCCTTCAAGCTAGATAAAGGCGTTCGGCCAATAGCATATCGGCATTTCTGTGATTGACGTGTGACGCCGGCCAATAGCATATCCGTGAGTGAGACCGGGTGACCTTAATCGACCAATAGCATATTCGCATCTCCGTGACTGACTGATAATTATTCGCACTTTTTTTTTTAAACGGTTGGAATGTATTGACAATTAATTTAAAAAAAACACACATTTAAACCAATGACAATTCTTTGTCCTGCAATCGGCACATTTAATTTCATGTCAGCTGTTTTTCCCTTTAGCTGTTCAAACACTACACTTAAATGGTAATATATTTAGACACCGTGAGTGAGACAGTCAGTGTGACGTTGTAAGACCAATAGCGTTCACGTTACTGCCACAAGTATCTACTGATGAATGATGATGTCGCTACTGTTGATTTTATTGACGCAATTAAACGAGAACATTTCTACATACTCAATGGCCGGCATGTCGAATTGCTCGTAAGGCGAGAGGTTTGTTCGTAAGCGGAGGACAAAAATATCCCTGATCCACGCTCGTAAGGCGAATCGTTCGTAAATCAGGGTGCTCGTAAGCCCTCGTAAGCCGGGGGCCGACTGTATATATATATATTTTTTTTCAACTTAATAAGTAAAACATTAATATTTGAGGACTTACAAGTGTCTGCAAATAGCTGCTTGCATTAATGCATAAGGAGACGGAATGTGCAATGAAGCGAACGATCATCTTTTCATCTTCAGGTTTCATATTTAATTCCCCATTTTTATTTATATTTCATCCCAAATAAACAAGCATGAAAGGGGAAATTTCTATGTCCCAGACAGATTTGTCACGCCTGTGACATGTCATACATGACATTTATTATTTTATTTATAATTACAATAAATTATTATAATACATTATTACTGAAAACAAGCATTAAAAGGTTTGGCCTTTTTTTTTGGAAGATTTATTCTCTCAGATACCGAACAGGGTCATGATACAACTTGCTTGAATCCATGAATGAAAGCATTTAATCAAAAGTAGAAATAGCCTCGTTAAATAAAGGCACCCCTGAACTGACAATGAATTACATTTGGATTATTCTCTGATGTTCGGATAACATGACCTGCCTGCCATGAGATGAGGTACAGCATGTTTGTACAGTTTGCATAATGTACAGTGCAGAAATTAAGTACAATGCAGGCAAATGACCCAAGCCGTGCCGAATGTTGATTTTTGTAAATTCTGTGTGCAGCTGAAAAATGGATGGTGGGATGCAAATAGCCCCCAGGCTTTATCTTCAATATCGCTGGTCTATACAAATGGGATTAAACATGATGGGATAAAAAGAATAGAGATGAAGTATAACTTTTGACCCCTGTTGGGGAAAACACTTCGGAGGGTCTTTCTAATTTTCAGATTCGCAGTAGTGTCAAGCACAGACGATAAAATACAATCAGCATGGCAAAGCCATTGTTACTGTCACCAGGGACTCATCAGCGCAATTTGTTGCACAAACTGGCCTGCCACTGTCCAGCTCCTTTATTCTGTGTCCAGTCAGTGCAATGAGGCCACCATCACTGCCTGTCGTTTCTGCTGTCTCAGTACATTTAGGGCTTGTTCATTCATGCTCACTTTCTGCGTGTACATGGTTATCCATCTGTAACCTTATTGGAGTTTGATTTACTGCATACAGCCATAGCACTTTACTGTGCTCGGGAGGAAATGGTATGCAAACATCAAAAACAGCCAAAACATAGATGCTTTAATATTCTTAATTTTTCTAACTGTAATTCTTGACTTATTTTTTGTCCCAAACTGTAATTAATGGTCCGTTTGTCAAAAATAAATAAATAAATAAATAAATAAATAAATAAATAACTTGCCTAACAAAATAATCAAAATTCGGCTCATCCTAAAACAAAAACCCAAGCTATACCTAAATGGTTTCCCTTCCTTTCAAACAGTCAATCATCTTAAAAAGTTAGGCAAACTGATCACAAAACACACTAAAACCACTACACAATGCTAAGTGTGCATTTACCGCTGTACTATGGCCAAAAGAGTTCCCCTGGCACGAGACTGCAACAAGCAGTAAAATGTGCTTCAGAGGGCCTCCAGTCCAGCCAAATATTCATTTCTTAAATGACTTAAAAATAAAACTTAAAAAAAACAATTTAAGTGACGGTTACATAAAACAAAATTTGTGTCATGTGGTCGTATATTTGACCACATGTCATCTGTCACATACACTGCAAGTAAAAGCTTAATTTACTAGATAATGCATTTTAGACGGTGAATTTAAAAACTTCTATCTTGCATTGCTGGGATCACAGCCAATCAGAGTGAGATTGCCACTTTGCGACGTGCCCAACGGTTACTCAACAATGTGCAAGCATTTTATTCATTCAAATCTGTCACGTTCTGCCTGGGTTATGTTCGGCTATGGGTTTTTGTTGTAGAGATTTTGGGTTGTTTAGCCATTTAGTTTCTTCCCCACGTCTGCCTCGCCTCCCTGCCTCGTTAGTTTGATCTTGTCCACCTGCCTGTTTACCTGCCCTCCTTCTCCTCCAGTCAGTTTCCCCTGCCTTTTGTCTCTCCCCCAGCTGTGTCGTGTCTTCTCGTTAAGTGTGTGTAGTCTACTTAAGTTCCCAGTTTGCATTTGCTTCTCGTCGGGTCATTGTCTATTTTCTGCGCTACTGGTCCTTGTTGCATTTCTTTCCCGTGCTGCCTCCCGTTCCTTGTTGCCCCAGTAAGTTGAGTTTAGCGTTTTTGGTTGTACTTTGTATTTTTGGTCCATTGCGACCCTGCTTTTGTTTGTTATTAAATATCCTCCTTGGAGCTTCATCCCAGTCTGTCCTGCGTCCTTTTGGTTCCACCTTTCCCACAATCTACATTGCCTCAAGTCGCCATGCCTAATCGTGACAAAATCATATTTAAAAAGCAAAATAACACAAAAATCTCAACTCTCTTAACAGAAAAATACTTATTTCTAAACATTGCTTTTTACTTTAGGTCTGTACAATGGATGTGTCAAGCAAATTTGTGTGTGGTATGCATTTTAGTTTATGAAACCATGACTCTGAAACGCAGTGCAAACATTGACTTCCAGCCATACTTAGCTGTTTCAATGAGGAGAAAGTGTTGCTCAGAGCAATGCAATGAGGATACCTTCTCTCTTAATTGTATCTACTAATGCTCTAGCACTTAGCTACTCATTCAAGGCTCCCAAATACATGACAGTTTAAACATTCCTCAGAAATTTCAAAGATTTGAAAGACCGACAGACTGCAATCCTCTGTTTAACTGTTTAAATAATGAGACTCAGGCGGCTGGCAGCCTAAATTTAAAGCCTTGATTTTGCAACACACAATGTGATGTCACACTGCATATTCCAACAGCGGAACTTGTGGTCTAGAAGCCTTTCACAAGCTTTAATTATGGTTCATGTAACCAAAGATTACTACCTACACTAGTTCTGAAATGAAAAATAGCTCATGAAGCAATTTAAGAGACATCTCCGACATAAATAACAAGCATATAGCAGGAACAAGACATACTTACAAATTCAAAGACACAACAGAGAACACACACAGAACACAAAAAGTAACAGATAAAAGATAATGCAGCCAAAAATGAAGCCAAAAAGGTCATTAACATCAACACTGTGTGCTGTCTTGTCATCCTATGCCATTGTTATGGCACTTCCGAGTAGTTTAACCTGCTTAGTAGTCACAGGAAAGTGCAAAATTAAATACATAGCTTTAAATGCAAACCTGCACCATCCGAGCCCCAACAACTTTGAATATTTTTATCTTGAGAAAGAAAATCATGTGATTTACGTACAATGCAGATGTTAGTTAATGCAAGTCAACCTATCATATGTAAACCTGCAGCAGTTGGTCTCTCCCAGAAAAGCTAAACAATAACTTGGACCCATTAATCTAGCCTGTGTGACTAACACACATCAGTATGATAACTCTTGATGTTCACCAAGTCGAAAGGGAAACAGAAATGATTAACAAGGCCCCGGACTGAGGGCCAGAAGACGCCCAGTCAAGACAAAGCAAAACTCAGTGTGGGCTTGCACACTAGACTAACAATGCGGAACAGTTTTGTATTTGAACTGATGTACACAAACAGCTATTGTTCACCATTCTGTCTCAAATTATGTAAACTACAGTCCAAATGCCTATGACGCTGTACATGAAATAATAGGTTTGAAAAATGTTCTGACCAATTATATAAATACATGTTCCTCCCATGTGGATAGTTTGTACTCAGTGAGACCCTTGATAAAAGCTTAACATAAATTCTTTGCTTTTAGCAGTTGTGCTTAATGGCAGGCAAGGCAGAGATTGAAACCACACCGAGATTTATTCGGTTTACAACAAAAGAGGTGAAATCAACTACACAACAGATTTAGGCGGCTTTTGAACAAAACAGATCAGATGGATTATCTCTCGTTGAGCATCTGCCAAGAAAAGAGTGGATTCATTGATTCCCTGCAATCACTTGCCTTAGCTCACCAGTTAAAAATCAACCAGGAGACAAAACTAAATACAAACCAACATAGGGCATTGCAATAATAGCTGAATTGATAAGCATGATTATTTTCCTCAATATCTTGACTATTCATCGCAATTCTTCACATTAAGATCAACATTTGTAATTTACTGCACTTTAGTTCAAACTCATAATGTTAACAGTTGTCATTGCAAAATGAAGGGATTATAATTTTAGGATTCAAAAAATACAATTTACCCAAGAAGTTCTAGTTTACTATGGCTTAATTGAATAAATGAGATATTATCTCTCTTGCCCTGAATCGGAAAAGCATGTCCATGCAAAGGATGACGATCCCTTTTGAAGCACAAGCCAGAGGGAGTGGACTGGCTTGTCTTCCTTGCCAAAAAAGTATTTTAAAAAAGGGGGATCGTCTTGCATAGATTAGAAAAGAATGAAATGCCTTTGCCATTGCATAGCTGGTATACAACAACATTGGCAGCACCTTATCCAAATAATATGATTTGTATCCTAAGTGATACAAGATGCAATGTTTATCTTTGACAAAGTTGTAAAAAGTTTGCACACATTTGTTTACAGGAGCATTTAATGCACGGCAGATGTTTTGCATTTTAATTCGAAGAGGAATTATGCATGTTAAATGCTGGCTAAAATAAAAGCAATACTTGTTTTGAATGTTCTGCCATTTTACTTAATTTTTACTTATTTTCTTTAAAAAAAAGGAGAGGAAAATGAAGAAGAAAAAAAACATGAGAAAAAATAAAAATCTAAGATTTTATTTGTCTGCAACATCACCCAGCCCTAGCACATACCACTGTCAACCTTGACGAAATACCTCACATGAGAAACTTGTCAGCCTTGTCAAACGTGGTAAAGTTGTACATGCTGAATTTCTTATGTGGTACGGTCAAATAGCGGCTACCATTGTATCTATCTCCAGTCACAGGTTTTGGGTTCAAGTAACTCATCTGAGTTTGTTGCATGTCTGCTTGATCTTCCATTTATTGTATAAATCTCCTAAAACGTTAGTAGAAAAAGAAAATCATGTGTGTTAGCTGGACTGAAGGTTCAACAGGTGTCTAATCAGCATGTGCCCTCTGATTACCTTCCACCTCACACCTAAAGTTGCTAGGATAGACTGTACCTCACAAATGACCCTAAACACGATAAGTGTTAAAAAAATAATAAATGAATATACTTATAGAGAATGTGACGTAGGTGCCTGACAGTGACCTAGTGACCGTGTGGCTTGGAACACACAATCCTTCTAATCCATGCTGCTGCTGTCTTGCCTGAAAGAAGTGTGTGAGTGCAGGGGGTTGTGTCAACTGCATGTCACAAGCTAGCTGTTCACATTCAAACGTACTGTCTAAATAGTGACTATAATCAGAACAGCACTATCGCAGCAGTTTGGCTGCCTGGATTCCTTTGACCTACTTAACCCTCCTCCCTCCCTGTGCCTTTCTGTGGAAGAGGGTAAGACAGGGGGGACCACCAGGCAGGAAACAGCAGGATCCACAACAACAATGTACATGTTCAATGAGAGCATGCGTGATGAAGTCAGATCCTTGTGTTTGCTGTTCATTTGAATGGCACAAGTTCTTTTGGTGCCCTTGTGATAATGCATAGCTGACTTGGCATGTAGTGAGGGTGAAATTCATAAAGCTGCTGCATGGTTTGTATCCAGCTGGTAGGATAAACAGTACAATTATCTGAATTCGAAAGTCAACTGACCTACATTTGAACAGCTTTTGTTGTTGTGGGTACTCATTGCTATTTGCTGATCACACAGTGACTGACAACAAAGCATCGACATGGGGCAGAAAATCTGCTTATTGTGTCACACATAAAATATGATTTTTGATGAGTCCTCTCATTCTAGACGCGTTTGTTTTGCCTGCATTGCCATCAGCATTTTACATACAAATAATCTCGCTTGCAAAAATTAAAAAAAAATGTGTGTTGTCCTACACACCTGCCCTCTCTCAAAGTTTTCCTTCTCCAGTTCCAGACTGTTGGCGCCTCCGGTGCGTCGAATCACTTTAGGGATGGCGTTGGGTACTTGCTGCATGGAGCTTTTCACTCGATCCATTGTCTCGATCTGACAAAACACGCCAACGGAAAAACGATCGATTAAGAACCTCGAGTGTAAAAACGGAGAAACTATATTAAATACGGAGAAGAGCAGTCCATGTTGTATTGGACTCGTTCAACGTTCAACGGACCATTTGGCCTCTGTAAAATAACACCTCCTGTCAATGACAGCAGCAGTTTCAGCACGACTGCTCAATAGCCAATACGTCTGCTACCTTTTGGTATTTCAAAATAAAAGCTTACATTCACTGGCGCACTCAAGTAAATATCGCTGTGACTGTCCCTTGTCGTAGAGTTAGCACATACGAAGTAAATACAAAACGGCAAATGATAATAGACAAATAGAAGGCAGAATGGTCATTTCTTATGTCAACCACGGTATACAATTTGATTTCTGCTTATCTTAAAAAATATATTTTTTGAGCAAAACCGTCAAACCGGAAATAGTGTGTGTATCCTCCTTCTGCATACTTAATAAATTCCCACATGCTCATTCCGAACTGGAGCCAGTAAACCACACGTGTTGGACCTATGACAGCTTTAAGAAAAACAAGCTGTAGATATTCTTCTTGAGATACCGTGGAAAATCCTTTAAGCGATACCACGGCTTAACTTTTTATTGATCAGGGTCGCTCTAGGTATATTTTTCTAAAGTAACGGGGGAAAAAACTCCTCCCGGTGTGGCCAGCTACTAGCTGGAAAAACACTTCCCGCCCACACAGGCTTCTTTCATTGGTCAAAAAACATGGATCTATGTTTTAAGGGTTTCATCTAGCCTTAAACTAAGTCCGTATCTGTGTAAATATATTCCTGCCACTTTCGCGAGGACAGTTGAGCACCAACGTTTCCAAAGAAGACTTACCAAATAGAGTATTGTAATGGGGACAAAAATCTGTGTTGCTGATTATCAGTTACAAAGTATTACTGTATTATATTTGCTTTGTAGTCGGTAAAACATAGGCATAGGTCAAGGGTGTCAAACAATATTTTAATAGTGGGCCATATTGTAGTTATAGTTTCTGTCAAAGGGCTTGACTGCAAAGTCAAATAAATGTTAAGTGTGTACGTCACACCTTTACCTAGTTTTGAATTCAGCAGTGTTGGGCAAATTTATTTATTACTTATTACTGTCATTTCAAAGTTATTATTTACATTACAATATTACTGTATTTGAAATGTAATGCATTTCACTACTGTTGCATTACTTTTATATTACTCTCACCAACATGACTGGAAATATGGATTTTTCTCATTACACATCTTGTGGAAGGTTGGCTTAATCCTAAACACAGTACAAATTATTTATTCTGTATTGTATTGTAAACGTTTAAAAACAAGGTACAAACTATTTATTGTATTTTAATCCCTTTCGTACTTAGCTTCACAGCATAATAGTGCATTATTTATAGTTTAGACAGAAACAGTTACTGTATCCCACAGTTTCAATGTTAATATTCAGATTCAAGTTCAGTTGTCGGCTAGAGACTGACATTTCAAAAAATAGGTGGTTTTGTTGGGGCTAACGTTAGCAGCTAGCCTACATCATTGTTATTGTGTTTAACGCACTGTTTAACATGAGTTTTTGTATGCTTCATTGTGATACACATTGATAGACCTATTTGTAGACTATAGCAATTGTAAAAAAACAACAACACAATTATCAGGTTAAAAATGGATTGTAATGCATTGCGTTACTCATTTGTATCGAGTAAAATATTGCTATATTTTTGTGTGAAATGCATTACACTATACCGCGTTACAGCAAAAAGTAACTCATTACAGTAATCCCATTATTTGTGTAATGCATTACTCCTCACACTGGAAATCAATTAAAAAAAAAGTCTATTTTTCTATTTTTCATTTTTTTTTCTATTGGCTGTACTAAATCATTGCACTGCTGTACATCTTTGCACAATATTACTTCTATTTCATTTGTTAAATTGACTGCAATGTAGTGTGCACCAACGGAACAAAGACAACTTTGCAGACTGTTTTGCATTTGACAAAGCATGTTTGCTTGTGCCCTGCGATTGGCTGGCAACCAGAATAGGGTGTACCCCCGCCTTCTGCCTGAAGACAGCAGGGAAAGTTCCCAGCGCATCTGCAACCCTAGTGAGAATAAGTGATAAACAACATTGATGGATGGATGTTTGCTTCCGTGAATAGCAAGACACGAAATGTCTTCATCTAATACCTTTGGCGTCAAAATAAGATTTTTAAGATACTTGGCCTTATGGCTTATGAGATTATTATCCAACAATGAAAACTTGTCAGGACAATGCGAATGTTTATCCTCTTGTCACAGCAATCTATGGCAGCATTGTAATTAATATCATAACGGACCCCAAACTCTGAACATATGTACGTTCAACATCAGCTGAAATCTGCACTACTTCGTCTACATGTTGGCAGACCTCACCTGATCCACCATTTTAGCAGGTGAGAAAACCCCGGCACGGACTGTACAGTACTTCCTTAGGAAACTATGCCAAGCACAGCTGCAACAGAGTGAGTTACTGGGTGCTCAATACCCAGTTCAGGCCTCAATGACATCCACCTAGACGAGCAGACTACTGTAGAAAGCCATTAAGCTATGTGGTGATAATGTGCACAAGTAAACGATTGCCATTGTAATGGCACATTTGAATTGCAAAATAAAGTTCAGATTTGAAACTTGCAGTTAGGGTACGTTTCCATGTTCAGTTCTTATAGCTCAATGCTACCCCCGCGAGGACAAACACGGAAACGTCATAAATAGGCCAAGTTGTGGACTGAAGAACAAGCTGACGAAAATACGTCAATATTGTGAGTTTCAGTTAAATACACTTGCAGTGTGGCTACGTAAATGAAACAAAAGCATACCGTGTGGGGTGTAGTGTGTGGCAAGGTGGCCGGCCTCATATCCTTAACTTCCGAGAAGGCAAATCTTGCTTCTGACCGTACTGTCTATTTATTTTTAATTTTGTTTACAAACTATTTTCTTCTCTTGAATATTTGCTGCGAATGAATCTGGGTCCAAATAGTGCTTCGAGGCTCCTTTCCTCCGACGAGTGACTGTGTTTTTACGGGCTGTCAAGATTTCTTTCTTCCTAACTTTTTCATATCAGCTACTTTCTTTTCTCTCTGATCTCTTTGATGTTAACCACTCTCAGGGAGGCTTTCCTTACGTACACTTTTAAGTACATTTTGGTTAACGGTATTTTGTTCTCTCTGATGTCTTTGATGTTAACTACTCTCAGGGAGGCTTTCCTTACGTACACTTTTAAGTACATTTTGGTTAACGGTATTTTGTTCTGAATCAGGTCAATGTATGCTTCTTAGGCTGCCTCGGTTGAGGAAAGAACGTGATGATCCAGTTTGAGTACAAATATCTGGATAGTATATTGTTTAAAATGTTCAATGAATAGCATTCTTTAGATATACTGGCTATTGCACACATTTTTGCATATGGGCAATGACATCTTTGAGTAATGTAATGTAATATATATATATATATATATATATATATATATATATATATATATATATATATATATATATATATATATATATATTGGTTGAGTCATTCGCGGGTGTTAAACTTAATTTACAATACCAATCCAATAAATATTTTTTTAATATTTATACCATTAGAATACAATAAATGGCGATTTGCATTCATCAATGTTATTTATGACGCAGCACAAACTGATGTGATGCCATTCCCGCCGCGAGCTGAAGCCAATGGAGCTTAGCATGTGTAATTTAATTCATTTATTACTTTCAATATTGTGCGTCGTACAAAAATTGATAGCAAGTTGCTACAGTATAGCACACACGAGAAAAAGGAGGGCATTAAAATGAGAGAAGCAGTTCATAATAAACTCTCGCGAGACTTCCACTGTAGAAGAAGTGGGGGCTAGGTCTCAAGTTTTCCTCATGCTTCATTAGATGATTCATATCAGCGTCAAGATGTCGGGACGTTCAGGCCGTGCTGAGACCCGGAGTCGAGCCAAGGATGACATTAAAAAGGTTCTGGCCGCAATCGAGAAAGTGCGCAAATGGTACGTAGGCTCTCTAGTTTACAATATGGAGAACATGTTTCAGCGGGCATTGGTCGTTAGCTGCTACGTCGCTCAACTAACTTCAGTCGGAAAAGTTAGATAATTGACGTAGAATTTAACCAATCAGTGCCCCCGCTTGTGCAAAAAAGGCGGGGCTGTCTGAATTTTTTTTTTCCGCCGAGCTGTCAATATGGCTGCAGCGCTGCACAACTAATTACGTGAAGAACCAGTTGACGTTTTACCACAACACTGTAATAATAAACACGATTATTTATCTATGTCCTCGTGACGAATTTTCAAGACATTAGTACGTTATCTGGGTAAACTGAAAACGCGGCTGTTTACTGTATGTCAAATTCAACCGATTAGAGGAGATCATTGTTAGCTTTTATCTAAATATAGCTAAACTACCTTAATCCCCAGGGAGAAGAAATGGGTGACGGTTGGAGACACGTCCTTGCGCATATTCAAGTGGGTGCCAGTAACAGAAACAAAGCAGGTGGCGTTTCAATTACATATTCTTTGACGATAGTCCCAGTTATAAACATTATATGTGTGCTGTGACTGATATCATCGACCACTTATAATACCAGATCTATCGCACCAAATCTACTGGTGGAGAAGCCAGAGGGTTAAAAGATGTGGTTCTTGAAAACACCAACTCGTTGCCAGATTTGACTGGTGAGTCTCATTTGTGTGTGTGTGTGTGTGTGTGGGGGGGGGGGGGGGGGGGTAAATAAATTGGGAGGGGGGGGGGGGTTGTAAATAAATTGCTGTAAAAATATTTGAAACGCATGAGGAGAAGTACAATATGACCAAACGTGCGGTTGATTTAACGCTCTGAATGACTGATGTGATCTTTGAATCAGATGAAAACAGCAACCAGAGCTTTCTGTCTGACGTTTACCATCCTAAAATGGATAACAGCAGCAGCAACTCTAGCTCACAGCAGGTCAGCCCTCCACATACCTCCTGCCTTCGAACTGAGGACCCACAACCACCAATGCTCGGTCAGGAGAGTGTTGATGGTATGTCAATGACCTTCTCACAGTTGCCCTACTTTAAATGTATATATATTATTATATATTATTGTTATGTATTTCTAGTATTTTTTCTTGGACTTCTTTTGTGGCTTTTGTTTTACATCAGAATATACTCATTAAAAGCTGATTTTTTTTTCATAATATTTATTAACTGCCAGTACCTAATTGTGATGTTATTCCCCCATGAATCCAGATCCTGTTCACTCTGGGCAAGATGGAGCAGATGAGCCCCCAACTCTGATCAAGGAGGATCTTCTGTCATCAGGAAATCCCAGACGGAGTGCCACACACACACAGGTTTTATACCACTTTCCTAAACTGGTGTAACTACTCACAAAACCAATATTAGTATCATATACATGAAGTTACGGTAGTGTTAAATTACAATGTTTTAACCATTTTACAGGAAGAATCAGATGAATCTGGAGCACCCCCATTAAAGAAGATTTGCACTGGAGAAAATGCTGCTTTAAGATAGTTTACCATGTAAAGATGCACACAAAACCACAGTTATTTTCACTTTAGCTAAAGTTTCAGCATTCAGGTCTGAAGGCTTTGTTCTATGCTTCACAAAACATATACTTACCTTGCACTTCATTTGGCACATCTGCACAACCTACCAGGTAAGATGTGTTGTATCAGAGGTCCACAGTTAATATAGAAACATATTTAAAATTAGTTTTCTCCTTTTACAATTTTGACGACACTGTATATACGTGTGTGTGTGTGTGTATGTGTAAGACGTATTTTGACGAAACCAGGCATATGCCAGTAATACTAGTAGTTTTGAGTTATTGACAAATCTTTTCCTCAGAAATGTCTATTTTGGATTTATACAAAAACGACGTCCTTTAGGTCAGGACTTTCCCAGCAGTAAAAGAATTCAAATTGTAATCGAAGAGTATGAAAATATGAGATCAGTAGACAAAGCACACTGCTATGGACTTTTTTTAATCCGACAAGCTAACTAGTGCGTCTTTTGAAATTTCCTCCAAATGACCTGGAATCGCTCGTTTTGGCACGTCATTTCATAAACGAGTTCCATAAATTGAAAAGCGAACACTGACAGTCAAAAATAACCAATGATATGACCCTTTAGCATGGCTTTGAACAGAAACCAGATGGACTTAAAGCAGTGCCGACACCTTGCCAACATGGCTGGACAAACAAACTGTTCCTCACTAGTTGGAAATCATCATGTCATCTGAACATTGGTGAATACACCAAATGTAATTCAACGCCAGTTCCAGGATTTTCTTTAACAAGTCTATTTCTACATTGATTGAGTTTCATTAGTGCATTCAAGCTTATTATGTCATGATGGCATCCACGTTTTGTTTACATCAAACGCACCCCTCACAGCGGCACAGTGGAGAATAAAAGTTAAAAAAAAAAAGTAAAAGTTTTCAAATGCCTTTTGAGTAATCATGTACTTTAATAATGTAATAAATAATAATAATGTAATATTTTGGTCCTTCAATGTAATTACTCGTGACATATATTACTATTGTGATGACACATCACAGACAAGACAAATCTGTCTGAGACATACACATTTTCCTTTTTATGCTTGTTTATTTGGAAAGAAATGTAAATCAAATATGAGGAATGAAATATGAATCCTTAAGATGAAAAGATCATCGGCCGTTTAATTGAAAATCGGATGTTACTGAGATAAAACATCAAAACAAAACTGAATTTGAACCATAAAAATGTAATCAAAATATATTTTCTTTTAGTGTCCAAATGCATTTGAGATATAGTATCCATGATGAAACTTACTGGTCACCACTAGGCCACACCAAATGGCAAATCATGTTTTAATTCACAACATTTTAAATCAGTTTTCCCCGATAATTTTGACATTAAACCCACACATGTAGCAACATTAAAACAAACAAACTTTGTTGGATGATGCCTCATAAATTAATTATAAGCCTAATGGAAAATTTGTTTTGGGGTCAAAGAACCATTTTTGCCCAATTTGAGATGTTCAGATCAAAAGTGTTCAAATCTCAGATGATTTTCTTACCTGCCATTGGAATTTACTCTACTACTCTTATTTACTTGCCAAAACTTCAAATGTGATTTTCTCAAAATTAGGAACTTCAACTTGACAACATTCAACCTGTTGTAACTTCGTCAATTTTTGAGCAATTTTTGTTTTTCTTTTTCTGAGGCACAAGTCTGGGTTTGTGAAAATGCATCATCACACACACATTGCTTGTACTAAACCACAAGTTTAGGACGAGCTGTCAAGCCTGATGATTTTATGCAACGGTGTCCTTGGTTTAGTGCCTTGCGCGTGAGTCCCTTGACACCTGGAAGCGAGTAAGCAACTTTCTATCAAATACCTCCAAATTCCACATTTTTGGGCCACATAAGGATTTTAATCTTTGACTAACTGGTTTTCACAAAATTATCCATCCTTGTACTACACACCCAAAGATAAAAATTATTAGATTAAAAAGTACCCAAAAATTTTAACAGAGGTGGGCAACTTATATTTTTTTGCTGGTCCGACAGTCGTCAGTGCCCCGCCCACCTTCGGTCATCATTGGTCCACCATTTTTTTTCACACTGAAAATTGTAAGCGGCAATCCACCTGACAACAGCCATTTCGTCACCAACTTCTGTCGTTAACACCCCCCTCGCCAACCTCTGTCATTAACCCCCCACTTCCTTCATCCACCCTTGCCACATCTACCTAAACTCAAAATCAATTTATTGTGTGTCTATATATTCAGTTGAGCTGCACTTAGACAAAACAGTATTGAAAGAGAAGCAATTAAACTTTACTGGGGTTACTCAGTACCCCAATTGCAACAAGCATTCATATTTTTCAAATAGCATCTAAGTCCATGCTGATGAAAGTAGACTGTAATTGTCAGACATGTCTACTGGGAGCTATGGATTCTTGCGATCTCAATTAACCACTTAACCAACCGTCGTAAGTGACGGCTTTCTTCCAGTTTGCCACATTTATTTACATTTTATCTGTCATAGACGCTATAAGTAAAAAGCAAGGTATTGCTGAGCTTGAATCTCCTAAATAATTTCTCTTGTTAGCTAATTTCAAACTTCTATCTTGCATTTCCTCTCCAAAAGCTAATCAGAGTGAGCTTCTTTCCCTTGCTGTGTACCCATTGGTTACTTGAATGACAATGTTTTGACAATGTTTTGATCAGTTTTAGCAAGCATTTTTTGATGTAAGTCATATTTAAAAAGCGAAATAACATGAACAATCTCTCAACACTTAATCCTAAACATTACTTTTAGCTCTCACTGCGCAATGATCTCACTGGGCAAGTTTGCGTACTGTACAGTATGCATTTTTGTTAATGAAACCATGACTTGAAAGGCAGCACGGACAATGACGTTGCCAATAACCAAACGATACGCATTTATTCTCTTCTACTTGCAGTAGTAGTATCCTCAATGCAGTGAATAGACTGCAAATGTCAGCTTTGTCTGCTGAGGGGCATCATATGGCTTTTCACCATGTTCTGATCCTGCATGTCCCTTTTGCATATTATAACCGCTTAATCAAACACCATAAATGATGCTTCTACTGAGAGTTATCATATACAATACCGTATTTCTCCAGGAACAAGTCAACCTCGTTTAGAAGTTGACGCCCTCTTTGTTACTGCAAATTGTTTAAATTATACAAAACGCCATTATAAGTCTACTGCTGACTTTAGTGGTTACTACATAGATCATGGCTTTCCAATTAAAACAAATGGTGTGTGTTATTACAATAACAAAATTACTCTATTTATAGAGGTATTTCTACGTCATATATCGAATAACATATAGTTGTGGTTCTGCAAGGAAATCTATACATGCCCGTAGATGCAATTGCTGAAAAAAATGTCGCAACAGCCAGTTAAAATAAGGTAAAAAAAAAACTCAACTTGTATTCGTAGAATTATGGTGCGTCTGACGTTCATCTGTCACATACATACACTGTAAGTAGAAAACAGTTTTGCTGAGGTTGAATTTACTTAAAATGCCTTCATTTCGGGCATTTATGAACTTCTGCATTTCCTGGCCAAGAGCCTATCAGATTAAGCTTGTTCCTCATTGGTTACTTGAATGAGAATGCAAGTAATTTCTTTATGTAAGTCAAATTTAAAAAGAAAAAACAAAAAAATTCTTAACAATTAATTCTAAACATTACTTTTAGCCCTCAGTCTGCACATTAAGGGGTTTAACTGGCTGGCGGACTTTTGATGCGATGCAATGTCTATCCCGGCAATTAAAACGGCAGATCAAAAATACATTTGCGATATTCTTAATCTCACATTTTTGAGCATTTCCGTCTGTTTTTTTTTGGTCATTCCCTTTGTCCGATATTTGTCAGTCTGTCTGCAAAACGGTGACCCGTTGGTGCTGATGGACTGCCCATCTGTGTATTTTGAGATATTTGTCAGACCAGATTTTCATATTTGAAGATCAGTGATTGCTTGCCTTGCAAGCAATTAATATGAACTGAACATGCCATACTTGGAATAACACTTTGGGAACATGAAATAGTGTGTATTTTGAGAAGGAGTTGCAAAAAAATCATCTTTGTTTTCCTGTTTTTCCATTTAAATGCATGATGCAAATGTCGTTCTGAGATGGGATAATAGCTGGCTATGGTCTAATATGAAAGTAATGCAGTCCAGTGGAAGTGTGTGGCCTTTATAGTGAGATAAAATGCTAAATCACCCATTGTCAAATGTACAGTATTAATTTAATAGTGCAGTATTATTCTTGAAGTCTGCTACTTTGTTGAATTGAATTATGTTGTAAGAAGAGACAACAATGTTTTTTGTCATCTCAGCTGCACTTGAATATTATTAGATGCCTCTGCGGCGAGTTCAGTTTTACAATGCACATTACAACCACTGTAAACAGCAACTGTTGAAGACATGCGTTATTTGTCATTGTCAAAAACTAAGCATTGTTTTCTCTGTATAAACCAAAGTTTTAGTTGACAATAGAATATTGTGGTCAGTGGATGTACATAGCACAGTAGTGCTATCCATTGCTATACCGCAAGTGACTATGCCATTCCCTGCTAAACTTAAAGCTTCTTGACGTATTTTAAACTGATGAACATGGATAGTGTATTGTGCTTGGCATTTACGTGTTGTAAAAGGCGTTTTTGGAAATGATACCTTTGTCTATGTTATTGATGTTTTCATGTGCATATTTCCCAATCATTGTGCAGTTTTGTTTTAGTTTCAGTGCACTTGGAAATGTTGTTAAATGTTTATGCTCTCAGCCACAATTGTAGTAGTATGAATGAATACACTTGTTTTCTTGGCAAAATATGATCAAAACGAATCGTAAAATATGAATATTTATTATAAAATTCACGCTTGTTTGTAACAGATGCTTTATTAATCATATTAAACAATTCATTTCAATTTCACCTGTTCTTAATCATATACAGTACTGTATACTGCATGAAATGTGATTGCATTGCTTCATGAGGCTGTCCTATTTTTTTGAAACTTTTTTATTATTCATTGTCTTGTTATTACTATATAACAAAGTACGGATGATTCGTACCATATTATGTATTGGTGATAACCCCGTGATGTCAAATATGGCAAGATCTGCGCAGTGTTGGGTTGCCCTTGAATAACAATGGCCATTCCAGGGCAGCCAATAGAAGGTCACTTCAGGCCAGTTTGACGAGGGCGCCCCGCGGAAGGAGCCAATAACTGTCAAGACGGGGCGGGGCTCCGTTGCTACGCCGCTTGCTGCCGGGGAAACAGGAGAGTTGAAGGTGTGCGAAATTGCCGACCGGCATCCCAGAAACTCCCGCCATTTAGACAAGGAATTAAACTCTTAAAGACATCACATTCAACAATTGCGAACTATTACTTTTTTGCGTAATACGAAGACGGATAAGTGAGAAAGTGGAAGAACGACCGAGAGATCAGCTTGAAAAGTCGTGTTGACCAGAGAATTGTTCTTCGCGCCAGATCTGCTGGACGGTGGGCTGTTGCCGCGAATTTGACTTCGGCTTGCGTTGCATCCTGACAGCTCTACCGGGAAGATCAAAGTTTGCCAAATTGTTTGACAGGAATTTAGAAAAACAAAACAAATTTAAAACCGGGACTGTTCGGAACCGCCATGTCGTCGCTACCAACGCTGCGAAGAGGAATTCGATGAAGAGACGAGGAATAAAGGACACTGTTTTGTTTATGCAACGCGATAGCAATCCTGGCTGCTACTAGCCGGCTAGCTGCTACACGTTGAGTTCGGGCCTACCGGTGAAAACGTGATACATGCTATCAAGCGCTGGGATACACGCAAAGGTCATACTGTTTTACATCGTAGAGTTGAAGTGAGTTCTTTATTGTACAGCGGCCATTCGATTTACGATGGCGCCGCTTTTGGGCCGGAAGCCTTACCCATTAGCTAAGCCGTTAGCCGAGCCGCTAGGCCCGGGAGAGGAGGTCTACATCATCGAGCACACCAAGGAGGCCTTCAGGAACAAAGAGTATCCTCTAAACGTCATGCTGGTAATCATTTCGTCTTTGAATCGTTCATCACTAGATATTTGGTCTATTTGGTTCATTTTTGGTTTGATTGGGAATTACACAACGTATACCCTGTGTATTTACCCAGTGTATTACGTTTATTTGTTTTGGTCTGGCGTTTTACAGCATTTTAGCTTATCAAGTGCACTGTTACATTTCGTTGGCAAGCGTGTTAGCTTCGATGCGCATTTGCTTAAAACAATTCATTCCTGACCATTGAGAAAACTGAATGTATTGTTTTGTTTATGTCACGCTTTTTCTTGCGTTGTGTAAACGTCCCTTTTACATTTAGCTTGTGCGAATCGGCTGTCAACCACATTCGCGAGCCGGGTATGCTAGCACAAGCAATGCTAAAGGTGTTATGTCACAATAGCCCGTTCATATCTGGCAACGCAAAGTCTCACGTGTGATTTTGCAACCCTAAGTTACCACGAGAGGCCCGTGACTGACATATATCGCATTCAAAGTGTGCAAGTTGAGCCCTTTCTTTCCCAGACTACTAGTTTGACACTCAAGGCCCTAGCAATAGTAAACAAAAGCTTACAGATACAGATGAGCTCCAACACTTGTATTATTCACACTGTAAACAACTACGTCAAATGGCAGTTCAGTGTAATTCTCCTTTACTCGACTTTTCATTTTGGGACTATGCTTGTTTATAAGCATAATCCTCTATCGAAGTTCATTATTTCTTCCCTTGTTTATATTTTGGTTTTGTTTTTGATCACACGAATTTCCATGTGTACAAAAGTTGTCCTTGACAAAATGTCAATAGCGAGTATGAGGCCCGTTTGAAGAGGTATGAAGAGCGCATCTGGACGTGCAAGAGTACTGGAAGCATTCAGCTGACACACAAAGAAGCATGGGAGGAGGAACAAGAAGTAACAGAACTGTAAGTATCCGCCATTGTTTTTTAGAGTAAAGTGTAAATGAGTTGGATGCAATGTTTCACGGCATATCCTCAATATCCAGTTATCTGTCATCATAAAATCTATTAGGTGACAATCTAAGACAAAGTCTTATGCCCAAACAAGTGATGGCCATGTAGCTTTCAGCTTTACAGTGATTGGATAAAGCTGATGCTCCTTCTTTCATTCTATTTCGGAGGACATGCGTGTGATTGAGTCATCCCAACTGCTTAACCTAACCCTATAAGCAAAATGGAAATTGAAAAAAAAAAATAGGCTTTTAGCAATTGTTTAACAATTGGTATCCACATATGCTTTTTGTGTGTTATTTTTAAAAAATAAGAGATAAATAGTTCATTGTTGTGAATGTTTAAAGCCTACAAGCATTGTTTAATTTTGTATAATTATTAACAAATTTGTAAAAGGTATAGTTTTTTTTAAAATTTGCATTTATTAAAGGTTCCAATTGTACAATGGTGTATGAATAGTGCGTAGCTTTATTATTATTTTTGTTTGTTTTTTAACTACAAAAATGGCTAAATTTTGTATGTGTGTATGTTTGTTCAGGCTTCAAGAGGAATATCCCCAGTGGTTTGAAAAGCCCATCCTGGAGATGGTCCACCACAACACAGTGTCTTTAGACAAACTAGTTGAAATGGCCTGGGTAGAAATCCTCACGAAGTATGCTGTTGGAGAAGAGTGTGACTTCACGGTCAGTCTAATCTGCAGTTTTTTTCTTGTCTCATTTGTAAGGCAGTTCCTCTCAAAGGCTGAATTCTTAGTATTATTTTAAACTTGCTTATTTCAATAAACGTGATAAAACTTTGATGCTTACTAAGATACTCACACATTTTAATTTAGGTGAGCCAAGGCAAAAGTTTACGGGCGAAGGTGGCAAAGATTCATCCGCTTGAGCACCATGATGGTGAAGCTGGAGAGAAGAAACTTGAAGGAGCCTGTGATTCTCCATCCAGTGACAAAGAGAATGCCAGTCAAGAGAATCAGAGAAAAGAACCTGCCAATAGAGTTGAGGAGAGCAGGAGTGAGAGTCTCAGTAAGTTTGAGCAATAACGACCATGAAAATACTATTGCTAATCGTTGATGGTGCAGTATTAACACCTCATCAAATGATGTTTATTTATTTTTCCCGTAAAACTTTGCATTGGAAATATTTATGTACTGCTCAATGACAAGTGATATAGTATCTAATGTACAGTTCATCAAAGTGGCTTTGAGCAAGGCATCAAACCCTTATAACGGTGCTAATAGGCCAGCACAGATTTTGAGACCCATTACTCGAAAGGGTGGAATAGTGCACAAAATCTGTGGCTCGGTTTGGTTGTCGGCTTTATGGTCACAGTTGTCTGTTCAGTATGGTACACTTGGGCTTTAAGTTGGGAAGATTTGAAAGAATAAACATAAGTTGTTGTTTTTTTTATTTTTTTTTACAGAATTTCTGTTAAACTTTTATGTTTTTTAAAAATATTGTTACAAGGCATGGGCCGATAGCAAATTCTGGCAGGATGATAACCTTGAGCAAAAATATCACAGTATTAAATTTACAGCTCTTAAATAAATTTAAAAAATATTTTCATTTTTTACATATGAAAAAGTTTTATTTTTAAACAAAATATATAATGACACCTTCATTGCAATAACAAGCATTTACCATGCGTAGTAAAAACAAATGCAAATAAAATCAAAACAAACCTTGTGAGCAAAACCCACAGGTCAACATTAAACATATACATTAATTCTTTGTGATTAAACACATCAGATTGAAACTGAAATATGTGCACATTGTATAAAATAACCATAAGTCTACAACACAACAATATTTTTAAATAATTGATTGACTTGAGTTATATATGCATCAATTAGGGCCGAATGACTATGGCCAAAATAATAATCACGACTATTCATCTTGTTTGGTCAAACATCTATTTATTGCCCTTTTATTAAAAAATCAGTATATAAAGGCTAGAATATAAAAGCAATATAAATCAACTTTCAACAACTGTTATCTTTTACAGGGTTACAGCTTAGTCTGAAACTGAAAAAAAAAAAACAACCAAGTCCATCAAAGTGCCTGAAACCTAAAAAAAAAAACAACAACACACAACTAAAAGTGGATCAGCTTAATTATTGCTGTTGTCTTTTTTGCGAGGCGTGAACCTCGCTTGAAATATCAGTACCTAAACATCAATATCTACTGCTGGTAGCCAGTCTCTTTGAGTTCCTGACTGACAGCACGCCACCCTGCGTCCCGTCCCTCTTGCCCTACTTGTTCCCTTTGCTTGTTCTGTTGTTATTCTCTTAATATGCCCTATTTGGTCCATATGGGACCCCAACCAATGCAATCAGATTCATCCTTCTGGACAGTTTTCATAAACCGTTCCACCCCTAGTGTTTGGTGTGTTTCCATCCATTTTATATAGCTGCTTATCCTCGCAAGGGTTGCAGGCATGACGTGGGCCACTCTGATCTGGATGCCAGCCAATTGCAGGGCACACCGGGACAAATTTGCACATTCAATCACACTTAAGGACTATTTAGTGTGTCTAATACACTTGCCATACATGTTTTTGGAGTGTGGGAGGAAGCTGGAGTGCCCGGTGAGAGCCGATCGAGAACGTGATAACTCAACATAGGAAGACCGGAGACAGCTGGAATTGAATTCGGGTCCCTTTAACTGCGAGGCGAGCGTACTAATCACTGTCCCACCAAGCCACCCCTATGATATGACATGCCACTGAAACATTGCAATGCATTTTATACAGGTAGTGTTACATTACTGCTTGGTGCCTTAATCTAAATGTTTTCTTCTATTTCAGGTGATAGAGCGCGGCGTTCGCCAAGAAAACTTCCCACTGCCATGAAGGAAGAAAAGAAGAGATGGGCAATTCCCAAATTCCTTCCTCATAAGTATGACGTCAAGCTGGTCAGTGAAGACAAGGTTTGTATGTTTGTAGTTTTTCTTGTCAACAAAAACAATGGTAGCATGCTCTTTTGGGGGGAAGGGGGCATCCAATTGTTCTGAACTCATATTTAAACACTTCTGACCAATGCCACAGGTAATCAGCGATGTGCCAGCAGACAGTCTTTTCAGGACAGAGCGCCCGCCGACCAAAGAGATCATCCGTTACTTCATCAGACACTATGCACAAAGGCTGGGCATGGGAGAGAGTGCACCATGGGTAGTTGAAGATGAATTGGTGAAAAAGTTTAATCTGCCCAGTAAATTTAGTGATTTTCTTCTTGATCCACACAAGGTACGGCACTGCTTATTTCATCCCAATATGGTTGTGAATGATATCAGCTCATATTCTTGTTTGACTAAAGTTTTTAGCTGAAAACCCTTCTGCAAAGCGCAAGAGCTCGACTACTCCTGAAGGTAAACCAAGAAAAAAGCCGAAGACACCCGGCACACCAGGAGAGCAGCTGGGAAATGACAAAGGAGAGAAGAAAAGAAAAAGCAAGAAGGATGCTCTCGGGAAGCCCCTTAGTCCCACCCTGTGGGGTCATGTGCAGGTAGGATCAGTTGCATGCAAATTTTGACACTGTGATCAGATGGTTGTGATAAAGCTTTAACAGGCTTCTTCTGTCTTTTCTCCGCCATACACTCTCACAGAAAATAAAAATGAATGGTTCACCATTAAAGGTAAAGAACTCTGGAACACCTAAGAAAGGAGAAGGTAAAACTCCAGGTCTAGCCAGTCTGAAATCTGGTAAGAAATCTGGAGACAAGGATGGGAAGAAAGCTGGAAAGAGTGGCGATAAGAATGTTCTTAAAGCTTATAGAAAAGATGCAAAAGCAAATGCCAAGACTTCAAAGATGAAGCAGATGACCCTGCTGCATCTAGCGAAGAGCCCTGCTGCCAGCAGCCCCAAAAAACGAGCCCGCAGTAGTAGCACAGGCACTCCTAAACTAGGGAAGCCGTTGCATCCAATGGCTCTCCACCTTCTTCGTTACTATAAGGACAACAAAGATAAAGAGGACAAAAAGAATGTTCTGTCTGCTCTCATCTCAAAGGCTGCAAAGGCCTTGTCGCCAGATGACCGCGGCAGGCTACCTGATGAGTTGAGAGAGCTGGTCGAGAAACGGTGGGAGCGATTGGAGCAAAAAAAACGATGGGCGGCCATGAGTGAAGAGGAAAAGCAAGAAGAAATGAAGAGGAGGCGTAATGATCTCAAAGAGAAGCTTCGAGAAAGAGCCAAGGAACGTCGCGAGAGGGAGATGCTACTCCGTCTTGAACAGTCGCGTAGATACGAGGACCAGGAAATCACAGGTGGCAAAACGCTTCCAACATTCAAGCTCGTCGACATGCCCGAAGGGCTGCCCAACACCCTTTTTGGGGATGTTGCCATGGTTGTGGAGTTCCTTCACTGCTATGCCGGCCTTCTGATGCCAGATGATAAGTATCCCATCACATCTGCGGCTCTGATGGATTCGTTGGCCGGAGTACGCTCTGGTTTCCACTACCTCAATCGTGTGCTGGTGGTACTGCTTCAGACGCTGCTGCAAGACGAGCTCGCAGAGGGCTACAGTGAGCTTGATATCCCCTTATCCGAGATCCCGCTTACTTTGCACTCTGTATCAGAGCTCGCAAGGTTGTGTTTGCGTCCTTTTGATGCTCAAGGTGAAGAGAGTGTTCAGGGGTCTGTGGACCTGGCCATGAGTGGCTTTGATGATGTGGTGACCAGCGAGTTCCTGGAGAAGCTTGAAACTGTCGAGGTGTTTGAGCTTGATCCGGAAGAAAAAGTCAGCCTTTTGGTTGCATTATGCCACCGCATTCTCATGACCTACTCTGTGGAAGACCATGTTGATGGCATGCAGCAACGGACCGCTGAACTATGGAAGGAGCGTGTGGCGATGCTGAAAGAGGTCAACCGCAAGAAGGCTGAGAAGAAAAAGCAAAAAGAGGTTGAGGGCAAAGGTAAATTGGATTCATCAAAGTCAATTCTGAACTAAAAATGCAATAGTTCATTATAAAAATACATTTTGATTAGTCTGCATTCAGTTAAACATTGGTGTGGCGAATAAAACAACATATTGCATTTTTTTTCATGACCCAAGATGAGAAGAAGAAAAAAGAAGATCCAAAGAAAGAGCTCAAGAAAGAAGTAAAAATAGAGCTGGTGGACTTGATCAGCTCAGTCAAAAGCAGGCAGCTCATGGCCATGCAGGCCAAGAGAGAAAGAGAGGAAATGGACAAACAGAACAAAGGTGATACTTCTTCCCTTTTTACAAAGGTTGGGCACTGAGAATTGGGAATTGAATGCACCCGGGACTATATTTTTTTGAATTCCAATGTTTGCGTATTTGATGCCCACCAATATAGCAACAACAAAATGAGGAGACACGTCACCAACGCGCTACATCAACTTCACATTCAATAATAAATTCACCAAACACTACATGGACGTCAATGTCTTACCAAGTTTTTATTTTGAAGTGGTTCCTCATGACCTAATTTATCCCAAGTTATTGTCATCACTTTGAATCTCAACCAACATTTACATGCCGCCATTAAAGAATCATTCTATCGCTGAATAAGGACACTAAGAAACCGCTAGTCAGTTACACTGTCATCGTATGATGCAGCACAACCTAAGTGATACGTTTAAATGCACTTGGACATTTCAAACTCAAACAAAAAGCCATCGATGTATTAACCATGAATAACTAATAATAACTAAATAATGTTGTAATATTAAATAAAAACGATTGCTTCAGATCCATGGGATTAACCTGCAAACAAAACCTCCACAAAATTTGAAAATTTCTCCTCAAGTTAAGTCATTGATTCACAAAACTACTCAGCAAAAAAATAAAAAATTATTTTGAACCCAGGTGGTTATATGCAGTTAACTGGATAGATGACATTTCCTGCTTGTCCTTCAAATGCAGCTTTGTCTTTTGTCATGTATAATTTCCTTTTGCCCCTAAATTATAACAACACTAGTTTAGAACATCCTTTGGTAAACAGTAGCATGCTAAAACCTCGGCTTTATTGTATTTTCTTAAGTTCTTTCAACCCCCCTTTTTTAAGAATAGTAATCTAGAATTGCTTGGAACAAGAATCAAATTGAAGAACTGAATAGGAACCGGAATCGTCCTAATTCAAAAGATGCCCAACCATACCTCTTAAGACTTCAGATTACTCAAATAGCCAATTGTAATTTATAGATTTGTGGACTCACTCATTTTTTTCCCCCCTGAATTATCATCACTTAGAACGCATGGAAGAGGCAGCCGAAGAAGAGCGACTACGCAGACAAAGAGCCACCGCAGAAAAGAATTTTCAGGAGGGCATAACAAAGGCCAGACTAGTCTTACGTAGAACTCCACTTGGTACAGACAGGAATCATAACAGGTAAGTGATTTTTTTTAATAACCATTAAGTAAAAATGAGTTAGTTGTTGTGAAAATGATGCAAAGATACTGTATGTGTTTTTCCAGATACTGGTTTTTCTCTGATGTTGTCCCTGGATTGTACATTGAGAAAGGCTGGGTACATGACAGCATCGACTACAGCTTCACACTTCCTCTTGAAGAAAAAACAACTGAGCCTGATGTGGACGATGAGGACGATGGTGAGGAAGAAAACATTTTATAGCCATAAGCGCGTACAAGTAATATCTCTTTATTTACTTATTTATATTTGCTGTAATGAAAAATGAATAGACTTTGTCAAACTTAGTTTCTCAAAATGCCTTTGCAGAAGCTGATGATAATGGAAGCATCGATGGAACTAATAATGATGGTGTCCAGCTGGGGGTAGCAACAGACGTCTGTATAGAAACTACAACTCCTAAGCAGGGACAGAATCTCTGGTGAGTGTTTTATGTTCATCTTTCGCGTTACCTATTAGTTTGAGTGTTTGTACACCGTTTTAACAGCCTTATCTGCCTTTTAATCAACTAATATTTCCAGGTTTATATGCGACAGTCCTGCTGAACTGGAGGAATTGGTGGACAGTCTGCATCCTCATGGAGTAAGAGAAAGTGATCTGAAGGCAAAGATAGAAAGCAGGTGAATTAAGGAATGAATTAATGCATTTACAAGAGATGAGTTGCGACATATTTTAATTTATATTCTGATACTATGTATATCTAACTCAGCCCATTAGTCTGACTTTTGGATGGTAACGTATAAGCAATAGCAATGTAACTAAATATGTTACTGATGTCATTATACAGTTACCAGGACATCTTACACTCCATCAATTTGACCCGTAAGGATAAAGTGGGACTCGGAGTGCCCGATGAGGAGGTAGAGCTGCTGAAATTTCTACGCAGTGATATTCAGGAGATCGCCTCACGCCTCCTAAAGGGTGGATTGGGATACTTTGATGATGACAAGGACATTGAAGATCAGGTGAGCAAGCTATCTGTGGATGGTAACCTACAACCTTTTGTATGTATTTGCTTGGGATGGAACGAGATTTTGATAACTGGAGTTTATACAGTATTTGGCATTACTGTACAGTGATCCCTCATTTTTCGCGGTTAATTGGGACCGGAACCCTGCAGGAAAAACACAGTTTGTCTTATAGTTTTCAACTATAATACCTGAGGGGTTTGTTCATGTGCAGTTGTCAAATTTTGCACAAATGACCTGTTACTGATTTGTTGATCTGTTGTATTATCTGTACACAGTTGGATAAAATGGACAACTTGAAAGATTTAGGAGAGTCCATCATCACTATCCAAGCATGTGTCATCAAAAAGTTCTTGCAAGGATTCATGGCCCCCAAGCAGAAAATAAAAAAGAAGCAAGGCGGGGAAGAAAACAAAGCCGAAGAGGTGGATGAGGAAAAGAAACTGGCAGAGGAGGCCAAGGTAAGAAAATGGTTAAAATGGAAGAAAAATGATCATAAGTGTGGATCAGAACACTCACTCAAGGAAAGTGAATTTGACTGCATGTCAACTGTTGCCACATGAGAGAAGCATTGCCAACTACAATTTGTTGTTTCGGCTGATATAGAAAACATTTTCTGTTTTTTTTATAAACTGTAAATTGCATTTTATATGCGTAATTAATATTGCATGTATCGTATACACAAAAATATTGTATAAAAAATGACCTTTTTTAATGAAACAAAATGACCTTTTTTAATCAAACACACAAATAGCTCACTGTATGTCACCACTGCGAGGGCATCCATTTTTTGAGCTCTTAAGCTAGCACGGAAGGAAAAAGAACTTTCCGGTTCCTCACAAATTTTATTTTAAGATGTAATCAAAGGATTGCACCAGCATATGAAGTTGTTGTAGTTTCTTTTCCTCAATATCATCTTCTCAACTCTGTACCGGATGGCTCGTCGTTTACGGACACACAGGACATCCTCACTCTTGGGTTTTTGTTTTATTTTTAATCACTAGAAACTGACAGGGCGTGATCCAGCCTGCGTTCTTTCTAATACCCGGCTTGCCCTAACCATTCTTTATTTCAAATGCATCCACTCAGGTGGCAACGGCGCTCGAAAAGTGGAGGACAGCTATCCGTGAGGCCCAAACCTTTTCACGCATGCACGTGCTGCTGGGAATGTTGGATGCCTGTATTAAGTGGGACATGTCTGCTGAGAATGCCCGTTGCAAGGTTTGCCGTAAAAAAGGTACGGACCATAATCGGCCTTTGAAAATTGCTTATTGTAAACACACATCTTGAATGCGCGCAACTGAGTAATGCTGCGTTCGCACTGGACGCGAAAAATCATCCCGCTACGATGATTTGCTAGGCTTTCAGTCTGCTGGCGTTAACTACCGGCATTCAGCTTGTTCACATATTTGGGCGGAGGGTGGCGTTGTTCTGCAGTGCACAGGATCAGGAAAGGAGAGCACCCCTGAGAACTTTTACTCCTTTTCTGGGATGTAACGGAGCTAGTGTTTTCTCCTACAGCACCTTTTTATTTTATTTATCTATTTTTGCATTGTGTGTCCCATACTTATATGATAATACTCATCTAACAGAAAAAAAGGTTTAAATGTCGCACTATGTGCTAAATACTATGCTGTTAATGCTGCACTATTGCTATCTTGGCACAGTAACTACACTTCAACAGCTGTTAAAAATGAAAGTAAATACTGCACATACCAAGTATACTAAGTTCCTTCTGCACCATTCTACAAGCCAGGTCATTGCTCTTGCTTTGCTCTGTTTTTTTTTAATACAAAGCTTAGCCATGATTAATTCCTGCCCCAAGTGTGAGATGTTGAATGTTCCAGAAGCTGGCTGGCAGTCGCTACGCAAAAAAAAAAAAAAAAAAGTTTTAACTTCTTGCGACCAGGCGAAATGAGCGGAATTTCGTGTCGCTTTCCTTGTTGCATTGCTCCATGCGCGTCCTTTGCGTTACCCAGTGCGCCTTCACACCACCCAACGGGCCTTTGCGTCATGTTGGCCGAACTACATTGACACCGATTCTAAACGTGCCGTTTTTCACCTTTCGTGCATTCGGTGTGAATTCAGCACAAGTTATAAGATGAGGATAAACCTTCTTAAAAAGAATAAAAATAAAAAGTCTACCTTTTGAATCCTTTTTAGGTGATGACGAAAAACTTATCCTCTGTGATGAATGCAACAAGGCATTCCATCTTTTCTGCCTGAGACCAGTGCTGCACCGCATCCCCGAAGGCGAGTGGTTGTGCACGGCCTGTCAGCCAGCGGTGGCCAGACGGGGCACCCGTTCTAGGTTAGTGTTCATATCAGCAGTTACTCTTCTTAAACATTCTCATCAATGCCACTTACTTTAATTGCTACAGTGAAAATGTCAGCACTAAAGTTGTGTTCCTTAGGAACTACAAACAAGACAGCGATGAAGAAGATGAAGATGAGGAATCGGAAGAGGAAGACTCTGATGAGGAGGAAGATGATGAGGAAGAGTCTGAATACAAAGCCATGGGCCACAGCTGTGAGTATTGCTGAGAGGAACAATTAATCTTGGCTTTGTGACAAACTGGGATAAAATGGGTGTGCTCATTTTTGTCTTGCATGGGACCAGAAATTGCTCAATTGTTAAAAGATATAAAAAAAATCAACTTTTTTTTTTTTTTTTTTTTTTTTTAATCCTAGCATCCCGCCGCCTTCAGGGGTTGTTTCTGAGAAACAAATCTCTAATTTTGAGAAAGACCTTATTTGCCGGTTCTTTCCAGGGTCCTGAAGGGAATTATTAAAGAATATAAAAACTGAGAACATTTTGATCAACAAAATTGTTAGCTTTTTAGAATTCATTTCATTAAGTCACAGTGTGAATATCAGCAGATTACTTTCTTTTTCTTTTAACTTGGTCAATTTCAGACACAATGAAAAATTTGGGGAGTGTCTAATGTAATGCTATCTCTTTGTAAGAATGATGCTTGTCAGTAATGTAGTTTATTCGCCACATGGCATTGATGATTATTGAATCGGTCGTGAGTCCGCAACGTGTTGAGCCAATCGAAGGTCATTGTAAGATTGCTAGTCCTGGTGTAAGTCGTACCAAGTTTGCCATGACTGCCCACCTACCTATGTGCAAATAGTGCAAGTGCACATTTTGAGATAGTCTCTGGGCTTGGGGAAAACTTTTGAAACCCGTGTTTCTGAATTTTCCTTCACAGTTTATTTTAACTTATTTTAATTTAACTTTAATTTAACTTATTTTAATTAACTAAATGCTAACTTTGTTCCAGAATGCGAAAACACTCATTTCATGCCTTGACACTTTTCACTTTCTCTCGTATAGCACTGTAAAGGCCGGAGTGACTGTTTCAGTGTTGTTTAGCCCGTATTTCTTCAATTTCTGCTTGACAGTGAGGCCAAGGAAGAAAGCTAAGCAGTCTTCTGCCGTGCAGAAGAGTAAACCCAAAAAGAAATCGTCCTCTTCAAGGCAGAACAGCAAGCAGAGGACTGGACCCAGCAACCCTGCAGACATTGATGAACTGGTGAGAAAGCACATCAATCCTGATGCTCACGGTCAACTGCAATGTGATTCTTCAAACTTCTTGAGACGGTTGAACACATTTTTGGGATTTGCATTGTGTTTACAATGTTGTTTATGTGCCGTTTCTGAAGGTGCGTCAGAGCACCCAGACAGGAGGCCGCAGGCAAGCACTGGAGCTGGAGAAGTGTGAGGAAATCCTGAAAAAACTAACTAAGTTTCGATACAGCTGGCCCTTCAGGTGAGTGGACGTTGTCACTAATGTGAATGGCATTTCAGTCATTTGACCTTTTCACTACATCTTTTTTTCCTCCACAATTCTTAAAACAGCCCACTGAAGAACCAGCTAATCTAAGTCATTGCGCATACATTGCTTTTGAAAGAGTCTGCTAAACAACCTTACCTTATTTTACAAATGTCAGGAAAGGCCGATGACAGACTAGCATATTTGTGTTGTTGATGTTTAATATTTGTGCATTAGTACTGCTGTGTGGAAACTGCCCAGTGTCATTGAACATGAAGTTGTATGCATGCAATGTGTGTGTCTGTGCACATGATGTGTTTCATGCATTCTGTCAGTGGATTTGCCATTTGGGGGGAAAAAGTCTATCAGTATGAATTAAGTATTATTAATCCAGTCTAATGAACATCAGTTTGTCTTGCCTAGCCATAGTCATTTTTTTCTTTCAATCCATTAAACCTCCAAATTAGTTTTTAGGTGGCTTCTTGGGCAGAGCTTTCATAAAACGTAGTAAGGGTGATTCCATGCCAACATTTCTGCTACTATATCTGAACTTGAATGTTTTTTTTCCCCGCAGGGAACCCGTGTCCACAGAAGAAGCAGAGGACTATCTAGACGTCATCTCGCAACCCATGGATTTCCAGACCATGCAGAGCAAGTTTGGTCAAGGCTTATATCGCCACGGCAATGACTTCCTAGAGGACATGAAGCTAGTCTTCTCCAATGCGGAGGAGTACAATAAGCAGGGCAGCACCGTGCTCTCCTGTATGACCAAGACGGAGATGGCCTTTACGGAGTTGCTCCAGAAGCTTCTACCCAGCCTCAGCTACCTCCGGCGGCGCTCACGCAAGCGCGTTAGTCGAGCTCCTGCGTCGTCAGAGGAGGAAGATGACAGGGAGGAGGAGGAAGAAGAAGAGGAGGAGGAGGAAGAAGAAGAAGAGGTGGAGGATCAGGCACCGCCGCAGAAACGAATTCAGAATGGCAAGTCGAAAGCACAGAAAAGCAAAAACAGACGGGGAGCACAGGATGAGGAGAGTGAGGAGGAAGAGGAGGACAGCGGGAAGAGGAGAAGCAAGAGGACCTCTTCCAAACCAGCAGGGAAGGATTGCAAGGAGCAGGATTGCGACGGTGAGCGCGACGCTCACAGAACTCGGCAGCGGCGGGGCCGGGCGGAGGCCGACGTGGAGAGCAGCGACGACGAGAGGCCAGGCCGGCTGCGACATTCCAAGAGACAGAAACGCTCTTGAAGCCCAGGGAGCTTTTGGTTTTGGCATCCTTTTTTGTTCTTCTTCTTCTTCATTGGTTTCTTATTTTTTGTCCATGTGATCAGACTCCTTTCAATCAGCCGGCAGGAAATCAAACCTCACAGTAACT
Organism: Hippichthys cyanospilos; assembly: GCF_059441005.1. NCBI lineage: Eukaryota > Metazoa > Chordata > Actinopteri > Syngnathiformes > Syngnathidae > Hippichthys > Hippichthys cyanospilos. The sequence goes on along the minus strand of NC_142379.1, from coordinate 15,478,225 downwards.
TTGTCTTATTGAACTTCTGTTCATATGTAAGAATGTTTTATATTGGTAACATGTATCATTGGTGTGTTTTGTTGTAGTTTTTAAAATTAGAAAGGTCCTCTCGGCTCTATACAGTATATATATTTTTTGAAACCCTCCTCTCAAACACTGCTGGGGCGGAATCAGCCCGGCTTGGTGGGCATGGTAGAGAAGCACATGGTGCATTTCTTGGGGCTTTTTAAATTGTTCCAGTGTCACAGCAGTGCACCAGCATTTATTTTATTTTGTTGAATTTTAGTTTTGGGGAGAGGGACTACAAGTACCAAGCCGGTGTTCGTGCAGCAGCGACCCCGTGCGCACACCATGAACACTTTATGTATAATATAATGGCTGACAAATTTTTAACTGTCTCTGCAGGAATACTCAGTCACATGCAAGTTTTGTACAGTCATTCTTGTCTTCTTCATTTCTCAAACCCTCTGCTCACTGGCTGCGTTGTACTTTACTGCCCTAACGTAGGTTTGAAACCAGCAAGCCGAACCAATGAGTGTCATCATTTGGCTCATCTGTTTTTATGAGGTCTGCCACTTAAAAACAAAGTGGTACCTCAAGGTTCTGTCAAATGCACTACTTTGTGTAAATGTACCAAACAAACCAGCAACTGCAGGACCACTTTGCTAATGTGCATTAAACATTTGTAAAGACAAGTTTGTTATCTATTAGGGTATTTTTGAAGAGGTATTATTTTTTTGCACATTTCATTTGGATTTTGTAAAGTCACATCTGCATAAATGTTTAATCAGGGCTCTTCTATTTGTGCAGAGAACATGTTTAGTATTTTTTTACTCATCAGTCCTGGCAGGAATTTTGTCGTGCGTTTTTGTAAACGCCACAACAATTTACAATCAAAAGCAACCCTCAGATATTGTGTTCAATGAGCCACCAGGTGGCGCTCCGCTTCTGTTTTTTTTTCTTTTCTTTCAGATTCCGTGACACCGCAGCACACCTAACGATGCAGGCAATTTCTGTTCTTGTCAAACAGGGAAGGAAAAATGTTTTTCACACAAAACTTGAATTTTGCGCCTCGGTTTTCTGTCACGCCCAGACTGTACGCTGGCCTAAAGCTCCGTGTTCACCCTGTAATGTGGTTTCGTAGTGGCATTTTTTTCATGTCTTAATGTTTGGGTGTTAGTTTCTGCTTTACTCCACAACCAATTTATGACATTTGACTGCCCTTGTCAAGAGGAGACTTGACTGTCTTTTACACACCTTTTTGTATGTATATTTATAGGCTAGGCAGGTTTAAGAGAAAGATCATGTAAAGGTTTTTCAATAAAGGCTATGAGCAAGATTGACGTTGTCCTTTTCTATTCGTCCCATTGCGGTTTTACTTCTTGAGTAATTATTTGTAACTTGCTACCTATAGTAGCTTATTAATGACTATTTTAATACAATGAAATAAGTTAACATATCTGAGTGACTGTATGAGTCAAATGAAATGTTGAGGCAAGCCAGGTTGCAATGGAGCAAAGGTTGAACGTAGTAAGATAAACTTACTGGAAATTAGCCTAATGGATGAGGGCTTCATCCCACTAGAACTGGATTTCAAACAAATTCCTTCCTATGGTGACAACCGAATGGGGCCAAAGCCTCCGGCAAAGTGCTTGTGGACTTAACGGAACTTAATTTTGGTTTGTCACTTTAACTTCTTAGAACGATAACGTACATACGGTGTGCAACACATATAATTTTTAAATGTGATTATGAGTGGTAGTGAGGTGTAAAGGCAGTGCATATCATTATTTTGTATTATAACGCACATTTTTCAATTGGAGGACGTGAGCGTTTTTCAGGCTTCCGAAAGCAGGTGTGATCACTACCTTAAAAAAAGAAGAAAAGAACACATTGGCTGTGCTGAGACTGACCTTTGAACTCTGCACAAACTGACAAGTAGGGCATGTGATTGTGGATGTGGAGGAGCAAGTAAACCAGCAAATATTTACCTGAGGTCAAAGTCAGTCATGGGGTTGCGCAGGGTGAGGAGGGAACAAGTGTGTGTTGACTCGCCAAAAATGGTGCCAAATGCAGTCCAGTCTAGCTTTTTATTTTCTGTACATAATAGACAGAAGATGAAGTATTTGATTTTGAAGGAAAATGGACTGAATTTCTAGGTGCAGCTGAAGCGTTGAGGGAGTTCAGTTTGGGGTCTCAGCATTGCATCGCTGCTATTTGCGGATGATGTGGTGCTGTTGGTTTCTTCAGGCCTTGACCTCCAACTTTCACTGGATTGGTTTCCAGCAGAGTGTTATGCACCTTCAAATGTGAGACCATGGTTCGTGGTCGGAAAAAGGTGGACTGCCATCTTCTGGTCGGGGATGAGGTCCTGCCCCAAACACCACTACAACAATAAGTCTCCATCAATGTGTTTTTCCCACCGGCTCATTTGGCTCACATGAGCTGGAGCATATCCTGGTTGATCTTGGACAAGACGTTAACTGGTAGACTTATCAAATAACCCAAGAGCGATATTCTTGGAATGTGGGAGGAGGTCACGGTGAGAAAATGACTCCTGAGAAGGGGACAACATGTTAACTCCAAGAAGGCCAAAATTTGGACCCAAACCTCAAAACTGAGAAGCAGAATAGTGAACCACTGCAAACTCAATAAGTTACTATCTATAATCACAGTTATACTAAACAAGTAAAGCAAGAATTAGTCGATACAAACCTAACATTTGTCAACCCAGAAATCAGCATTATTTCCTTAATAAAGTAATACTTTTTGATACTTGTATTGCATCTGGTCATATAGTTGGTTGGTGTTGTTAGTGTATACACTGAATATATTAAAAAAAAAATCGTCACACCTCAGCTCAAATTGTAATGAAAAAGACACCAAATTAAAATCAAAAACATTTTCCACCATCAGTGTGACACACAACACGGTGCAGAAGTCCATCATACACTGTATAACTATACTGGGAAAAATCTTTTTTGGGGGGCAACTAAATAAACAACTCACATAATGCAGCCGCACAAGAATCACACCCTTTGCAACTGCGGAAATGGATGTGTTAGAATCAACCAAGCACGTTCAAACTCAAGTCAATACTCACTTGCCTTTATTTATTGGCTCTGATTCAGCTCACATTGACTTCAGATGTTCTAGTAACTTTTTTCAGTTTTTTTTTTTGTTTGTTTTCTTTTGCTCCACTTGTCCAAGGCCTCATTCAGGTGAAAGAAAACAGCTCCATACCAACATACCATGAGGCTGCCACCATGCTTCATGTGATATGTAGTGCTGTGTTGGTGCTAAATATATGTTACTTTTTAACTAATGCCTAGCCCCCCCCCCAAAAAAAAAACCCAAAACAAAACAAAAACAAAACAAACCCAAAAAAAAACTTGTTTTCAAAAATCTTTCGGTCATTATTCTTCTTTCTTATTGGACGCTGCAAAATCTACAAGAACCAGTAAAGGGGCATTCTGTGTAATTTCTTTTGTTGTTGGCATAAAAAAAATTAACGAATGAATGCGTGTGCATACGGATCATCATAATCGTAGTAAAACTTAACCTCAGCTTTCAGGCATCTCTTATCTCTGTGGTTTCCGGAATCAGACGTCACAAGGTTCTTATCTGTGACAATCCAGTTCAAGTTTACCCCATTTGGTTAATATATCCATGATAGTGAAAGCCTTGGTCACTTTGTGAGCTCACTTTCACTCTGTATCACACCAATGTAATCATTAAACGAAAGTATCCTGCTTTCTTCCTATTAAATAACTATCAGCGAGTAACCGTATGTAGTGAGAATACAAATCGAGGTCATAGTAGTGTGGCCTTTTTGGTGCACTTTGACACCTGTCGCACAGATTTAATTCCAAAAAGCAACTCAGAGTCAAGCTCTCATGATGGAAACATGGAGCTTTAAGCTTTAATGTGATTAAAGTCACGTCAAGGCACACTTCAGACTGAGCTCAGTCAACAGTGTGCCAGAAAAAGAAGGCACACATTCCCCTACAGAGCTCAAAGGTGCCCTGAAAGTAATGTGTCAACTTACATGACCGAGAAGTGAAATGCTCTAAATTTCTCTTTCCCTTTTGCTTGCAAATGCATGCTATTATTAATGCATTATTTAAAAAAAGAAGAAAAAAAAGCACCGTCTTCTCCCTCAATTTTCTCCACTGATGTGCTCCCTTTTGCTTTGATGATATAACCAAAATATGAGGAAAGAAAAGTGGGTGAGCGCAGAAACGGAGGAGTTCAGAGGATGCCATTTTCTCTGGGGAATTTTCTTCCCAAAAGGGATCCGGCACGCATCTGAAAGAAGTCTTCTCATAGACTGAACTCCCCCAAACAGCATATTAGCATATCAGTCATTTACCCACTCAACCACACGCATCAACGGTATGGCGCACACACCTTGTTATGGCATTGATTTTCATGTCTGGCTTCTTATCAAACGACTACTGTATGTGTAAGGTATTGCCGTTCGCATCTTCATCATTCCTCCTGAAACATGTTGATAAAACAAGCAAATAAGCAAAAGCAACCGGCAGAATAAACCCAGTCACCCAAGGATTTCTTTGAACTCACGCATCCAGATACGGTGGCGGAAACAATTGGATGAGCGTGCTGTGGGGGAGATGAAAGGCAGTCAGACTTGTCGATGTAATAAGTGGGATGAGGCCTTTCATGATTCGTACTAAGGCTTCATCTTCTTCTTGCTCAGTCAAGCTTCCAAAATATATCTCGCAATTCTTTGTAAAGCTTAGCGGAATGTAATTAACTTTCTCCCATGTTTGTGCGCTTGGGTTTCTTTTCACAGCACGTCTCTCTCAGACTGATCACACTTTTCTTTTCTTTGATTCCACTTTCTTGCAATTAGGAAATATCTGGATGTCTGATGTAAACGAAAAGAATAAATACACCTTTGTAGCTAGCGGGAAGAAGTCGTAGCGTTGTGTTTGTTTGCCAGACCATCTTATGTTTCCACTGTCAGTATCTTGTGCTCGCAAAAAAATGGAGCCATTAAATGCCAATTAGTGCCCAAAAAAAAAAAAAAAAAAAAGAATCTTAATAATGCCATGGATGGAACGAGAGCTCCTACAACGATATCTTGTGAGATTGGAACAATACAAGATTTCTGTCCACATGTTTTTGTTGTTTTTTTTTTCACGTATGTTGTGGCAATGGCTGATTTGACTCTTTCTACTGCGGAAAGTGTTGCTCCTGGAGTGGTTATGAGCCATAACTCCTGATATGAATTCCACTTATATTTTTACTTTACAGTGCCTGTTTCCACCGTTTAGCATTAGACTTAGACGTTTAGACTTAGCTACTAGCTAGCAGCCTGCGAGTTCTCCTGAGAGCAGTCAGATTGCTTTTTAAAACAACCACTGACTCAAATGTGTGTTGTTTTGTTTTGATGTCACTCCGTCTCATTGGCCAGAATCTACGGCGAGGGAGTTGTCCAAAATGTCAGTTAATATTTATGTATAATATATATAATTGTTAGCTGCGGTCGCTGGTGTTTCTATTTATCTAATTAACGCAGTTTTTACCAACGGTCTCTGTCAGATATGCCAATATTTTACCATTCATTTATTCAACTGGAAAAGCAACATATTGCCATCCAGGTGATTTGAAAGTATTAAGTTCATCTTGCATTTTTGTTCTGACTGTTTCTATTTAGTATTTTGGTACCAGATTTTTTAAATTTTTTGTGTTTGGTGAAAAACTGTGATTAACCAGATAAACCAAGACCAAATAACACATATACACCAACTAATAAATAACCAAAGGTTATCATTTTTTTGACATTTTGTTAACTTAAATTTAAACCGTGATATTTTAGACAGCATTTTTTTTTAATGAGACAAGTTACATCAGACCCACAGAAGAAACTTTTGACTTAGTCTTGTATGTTCAAAAGGATAAGTAGCGAAACCAACCATGTCAGGATGTCAGCATCAAAAGATGCGATTTTGATTTACCGCTATTCAACTGCCTCTAAAAAGTCGTCCATCCGCTCTGCTTGGCTAGCTCTCGTGGTGTTTTGATCTCACAAGCACTCGTCCCATCCCATCCCATCCCATTTTTTGAGGTCGCTCATATGACGCTCGTAAGATGAGATGTGCTTGGTTGTTACCTAAAAGCACAGCATGTGGCAAAGTGGCCAACCCTAAAATGGATAAAAATGGCAGAAATGTGCTGCTTAATTTATATTCCACAAACACAATATTTATCAAAATACTGTGTTTAGAATAGTGGAGGCACAAATAAATATTTTATTTGACTTCATCTTTAAAGCTCTACAGTAAATACTGTTCGTGTTTGTTTGCCTGTGTGCAAGTTATAAGGCTTCTCTATTTGGATCTATGTATATTTAAGTGGCTAAAAGCCAGCTAGTGATGCGCTGATACCGTTTCTGTGCCTGTATCTAGTCATTGTAGATTTAGGCACAGGTCTAAGCATATAGTCTTGTTTTTAGAAATAGCGTTTCAAGCCCACCGATGGCTGAAACATCCTATTCCTTTATTTTATTTTGGCAGGCCATAGCAAGAACCCATACGTACTGTACAGCGTTAGACGTTAAGTGGGGGTGTTGAGCACATCAATTATTAACTTGAACTAACGTGTACAATGTGACTTGACCTTTGGGGTCACAACTTTGTACAGTGTACATCATTTTCCTTCAAGAAAGACACCATTCAAATGCATGCACACACATACAGTTTACTGTACCTTTCGCCTTTATTCACCATCTTAATGTACTGTACAGTATGGAGTTACATGGTGACCTGCTGTTCTATCATCTCATGTTTCTTAACTCGCAGTGCGCATATGCCTTGCGAGGGGGTGTCTGCAATAAATAGATTAAAGTGTGCAATGGACTACTCACCACTCCTTCGAGGCTCCAGTGGGTGACTCACTAAAAAAAAAAAAAAGAAAAAAAAAACTGCAGCTGTCAGGGCTAACTTCGGTCTTAATTTTTGGTTGACTGAAAAAAGGGAGGCGTGTGTGCCTATGTGTACAGCAGCAAGGCAAAGAAAGCAACAGAACACAAAAGAGCAACGCGTCATGACATAAATGTGCCAAATAAAATGTAAGTATGTGTGAGAACCGAGCAGTTAGTATGTGAAGGTGTGCTTGTGTCTTAATAGGAGGCCGTCACAGAGTTGCAGATAGCTCCATAAAGGAGCCTTTCAATGGCTCGCCTCTGCTAAATTCATAGCAGATGTGAGGGAAAGAAAATCCACGCAGGTTGAGTGGCCCTTCATTGTGAAGGCGACAGGAGTCCAATTCGGTGGATGCAGACGGATGGCAGACGGGGGCCCACAAATGGCGCGCGCACGCACACACGCACACACATAACTCCTATTAGCCAGGACATTGCTACTCTGGCCAATGTGCTCCTTTATTTACTTATGTCGTGTGTTTATGTAATCGACTTCGCATACAGGATCATGCCTTCTGCTTGAGTCAGATTGGTACAAAGCCAGGATTTATGCCACCTTTTTTGGCTTCAGCTGATGCTATAGAGAAAAGGGTGGTGTGGGAGGTGGTGGGGGGGTGCTTGTAGGAGACTGGCGCCTCTCCGCCAATTAGCATGCTTCTAAATGAGAGCACGGCCAGGTAACAAACCCTCCCTGATAGCTCAGCAGGCTCCCGAGGTGAGAATTATCACTGCACAGCACATAATGCCATAACATTACAAAGCCAGTTACTGTATGTTTGTTGTTTTAAAGGCCTTTTTGTTTGATTTTTGACTTTTATAAAAATACTAATTTCTGCCCAACAGAACAGCTGCTGGCTGAAGATCTAATGCCGATTTCCAAAGAGACTTGTTTTTGGCGATTAACAGTTTTCATTATCAGACTTACAAAAATCCTTTACCCATACCAGCTAATTTTACTAGGGTTGTGGGTGAGCTGGAGAGTGGTGTAGTGCATCCTGGATTGGTCACCAGTCAATCACAAGCCACTATACTGTGGTTCAGTCATTCCCAACCGCTGTCACAATGGGACCAATGTTATCATAGTTGACAAAAACTAACCAAAAATAAGAAGTAAAAAAAAACAACAACAAAAAAACTATCAGAAATTATTAAAACTATACCAAGAATCAAAATGTCCTCCGTTTTTTTTCTTTAACACAATTTGTGAGGTTTCTAAGTTCATTTTAAACACATTTAAATGTTCAGTTCATACAAAAGAAGGAAGGTCCAACAGTCATTTGGGAGTTGTAGTTGACACACTTTATTACACAATATTTACCATCTTTTTTAATCTTGTACTCAAAAAACACCACATACTTTACATAGAATAAAAACCTATAACATGCATTAAAAACTGTACTAAAATTAGGCATTAAAAAACTTGACGAATAAAGGCTACTCCGTATGTATAAAATACAGCTAAAACTAATATCTAATACAAATAAAAACCTAATTGAAACAAAGCCTAAAAAAACATAAAGAAACAAAGCAAAAATCCAATTATTTTTCTTCTGACAACATTCTGTACAGCATGCATACTGAAAATAATGAAAAATATACTACATTTAGAAAAGCTGTCTCATTAAAAAAAAAAAAAAAAAAACATATTGCAAAAGCATATTGCTCACCATGAGTCCACGACTCGCTATGAGCTGAGCTGCGCTGTATTTGTTTACGGAGGAAACTTTTGGCTACTGCACAAGGCACCTTCACTTCCTGTCGCTTACCTAATATGCTCCATGTCAAGTGGTCCCATTGGAAACTTGGCACGTAGCAAACCGGAGCATAACAATCAAAATAGGAATACATACATGAAACTTACAACTAGCTGTTTGCTACCCACTCAAAATGGATTCCCCACACAGAATGAAAAGATGTAGAGAATGAAAACAATTCAAGGGAATCCAAATATGATACATATTTAGATATTGAAAAAAAATGTTTAGTTTACTGGGCCTCAGACACCCCTACTGTAACTAAGCCAATCACAATTGATAGATGTGAGGTTTGGTTTTACTACCTGTGTTGCTATAAACACAGAGCACATACAGTGTGCTTTTTTTAACGTAACATGATGAGGGAATGCATGTGCCAGATCATAAATGTAGAACTAGTGCTTGTATCCAGAGGCAAAACATAACATGAGCTCGCTCATGAACTACCGCTCTCATTGTGACCACAATGCAATAGGCAGTATTTTAAACTAGTTAGATTTTGAATGCTGTAGCGTGTTGTTTGATACAGAATAGTTCCGTTTGTTATTAAAGAGGAAAGAATGGAAAGAAGTGTTTTATCTGGACGTAAGTAAAATATCAACACTTGACATTTTTCTTGAATTTATCAGTTACATTTTGTCAGAATCACATCATTTTTGATACACGTGTTTCTGTTGAAAAAACTGTGTAGCGTACTTTGTATTCACCCGCCGACTCGCAGCCATATTTTCGCAGACTTGGAATTATGTGAGGCCCAAGAGGACAAGCAGTTTGTACAAGAGCGTGAAGAGAGCGCTCAATTTGTCATCTGTATGTTAATTTGGTAATGAAAAGAGTGCAGGGAAAACCTTTCACTTTTTCACTTCATAAATGTTGTGTAACCCAAATGATGTAGAGCGCAAACAAATTCCACATTTTGAGCACCTAAAGGTACTTACTCCCCGTATCTTATCTTCTGAATTCCTTTTAGTCTTTCTTTTTTTATCTGACTCATTTTTCTCTCTCATAACTTTCTTTCTGCAGTCCATGCTCAAATGGCTCTCAGAGGAGAGACGAATCTGGAGGAGGTTGCCTGGCGGGCATCACTTTTCCCTTTTTAATTAAAACCGCACACCCAAATAAATGTAACAGTCTCACACCCACTCACATTCATCCTATGAAAAGAGCCCACCAGCGTCTGAAGTTTGCCTTAGCGAGGATAAATATCTAAGTGGCAGCTTTCTCTGTAAGAGAATCTACTCCTCTGTCGTTTTGTCGGATTAACCGGGGTAAGGAAAACATGAGGATCGCGTTCCGTGCGTTTCCCACTCTCTGGCTGTTCAGCATAAACACCCAAAGCTCTTGGCTGTCCTCACATCCGCCTCCTTAGCTATAGCGCCACTCTCTTCACTGAGGGCCCGGGGTTTCGGCGCGGGGTTTGTTTTAGTAGCGCAGCCCCACAGGAGTGTTTGCTTGTTTTGTGTGTCACGCCGTGTGAGTGTTTGATTATGTTGAGTGCTACATGGTACTTGCGTGCGTGCTAGCAGGGAGGGGAAGGTCGCTAAATCCCTACTGCGCTGTTTGGCTTGTTGCTTAAAGGACGCTTTGGTATAGAGCTGTGAAAGAATTTTGGCGCTCTAAGACAAAACCATGGTCGCAATGATGGCACCTACAACTGCATGGATCTACTTGCTATTTGCTGGATTGCGGAGTGCATTGCGGAACATTGGACTAGATGTTAGCACCTCCGAAGTTCAGTTTTGAATCAGGCTCTCCTGTGTGTAGTAGACCAGCATGCTCTCTCCATTTTTTGCTTACTACCGCATTCTGAAAAGCAATTTAGCTTCGCAGAAGACTCTTAGTTACCTATAGGTGTGAATTGTTCTTGATGTGTGCCCTGCTGTTTGCTAACAATCAGTCCAGGTGCCCTGCTTCTCAGCTAAAGTCAGCTGGGAGGGGCCATAGCACCCACGACCCTAATGATGGCAAGCGCTATAGAAAATGGAAGGATCATTATATTTTTTGAGGATACACGGCGAGGAAGGACAAAAATAACACACATATTACTGTCAGAATATGTTGTTGCTGTGTCGTAGCTGGCCGTAGTACTGTCATCCAAAGTCTCCAATTTGCTACAGCTGTTTGTGTCTCGTCTTCATACGGATACAGTGTACTGTATGTAGACCGATTTTCTCCTCCGTTCTTCTTGTATGATTTGGATTGTTGTTTTCTATATTGTATTACAGTATATTAGTATTATTATTGTAATCAATATATTATAGTGTATTGTTTTAACTGATTTGTTCAATGGGATTTGGGTTTGTAAAGTACCAGGGTTTCCCAACCTTTTTATCACCGTGCACCATTCAACGCTTGAGATTTTTATTGTGGAACAAGGGGCACCATCCTTCCTCACAACAAATTTTCATATCAAGAGGCGGCGCCCAAAAACTAAGATTGGGCCAAACAAACCACAAATAAAACTAAATCAGTTCCAAAACGTCATCATTTTGGGTGTGGCCCTGTACCAGTTGATCCACGGACCTTTACCAGATCTCTGATCTATACAACTACCCAAAACATATGACCTAGGTCATCTGAATTGAACTGGTGCTACTTAAAATATTGTTTTTTGTAGATTTTATATATGTTTATTTACGTATGTTTTTTTATGCTTTTTTTTAATCATTAAAGTAAGCTAACTGCTAAATACTGTCTTGCTAAGCTGACATCTTGGCAATAGGTTGCCTCCTTTGAATAAAGTCTAGAACCTTTGTTGGCTTGAATAACATTTTTAATTTCAGTACATGATTCCTTGCATGTTGCTGACTGATGATTTCAGGAGAAATTTCGAGACCATCCATCCATTTTCTATAGCTGCCCATCCTCACTAGGGTTGCTGGCTTGCTGGTGCCTATCCCAGCTGCCTGGGCCGGGAAGGCGGGGGGGCACCCTGACCAATTGCAGGGCAGACATGGACAAACTATTATTTACGCACCCAATCCCGCCTAAGGACAATTTAGAGTGTCTAATATGCCTGCCATGCATGTTTTTGGAGTGTGGGAGGAAGCTGGAATGCCCAGAGAGAACCTGTGCAAAATCCACACAGGAAGGCCGGAGTAAGCTGGATTTGAACTCTGGTCTCTTAACTATGAGGCGGACGTGCTAACCACTCTTCCACCGTGCCACCTGAGAAATTTACAGTGTAAAAAAAAAAAAAAATTAAGGTGTTTTCAACTTTGACTGGTACCGACATCCAACAACTGAAAACTTTTTATTTGAATGTTACACGGACACTATGACTGCCATATTTACAATTGCATTTAGGAAACCAAAAATGCTGTTAAATTTAAATGGAGTATTCATTATTTATGAAGACCAGAGAGCCAGAGTAAAAGGATGAAAGATCCACACGTGATTGCAGAATCCTGACCTAGGTAGCCACTCACGCTAAGGAAGAACAGTCCTCATCATATGGATGGGTGGACACAAATTGCTCAGTCATATTTGCAAAGTGGAGTCACGAGGCATCACTTAAATTGGGTTAGACTTCATCTGGCTGAAATAAACCACCTGCAAAAGTTCACGGGGGAAACACATTTAGCAACCTATGGCTAAATATAGTCCCCAACAAATGTATTATTCACTGATTCTTAAAAAAAAAAAAAAAAACATAAAAAAGACTGCTGTTTCTTGCTTTTCAGGAAATAATTTGAATTTCAAAATAGAAATGATACAGTTGGGACTGCCAGTAATGTTCAGCCTGTTCTGCTTGCTTTGGAAATATGACATAAAGAGGAGTGAGGGCTGTAGTAAAATTTCCAAGAGAGTCATGTTGGTTTTGGTTCATTCATGAGATTTATTGAATATATTAAAAATGAGCAGAGAGCCGCCTGGTATCTTGGACTTTCACAGAACCCCCCCCCCCCAAAAAACTCAATGGCATGCAATACGATCGAGGAAGGATACACAACCACCGTATAGGCCTTATTAGCCATGTTTTGAAAACCAGTTGGAGTATTTACAACACCCGACCCAGTTGGGTTCTGGTCTGGAGCTGCGGGCCAGTCCTACTAATAGGCTTTTATCCCCCAACATCCGCCCAGAAGCAACTAATGAGCCTGTACCCCGGCCAGTAAACAAGGCCAGATGCAAACCCTTAAGAAAGCCACAGGAAACGTCCCGTTCGGTAAGAACACAAGGCTGCTCCTGCGTGATGGGGTGCGAACAGGAAGACTGATCCATGCAGGTCGGCTCCCTGTGCTTGACTAGCACTTCTTCCCCTGAGGGAGAGGGCCGCATGTGGTGCTGTCGTTCCAGGTCTTGCTTTGCGTGCCAATTCTTTACTGGCCGCCAAAATCATCACAGACTGCTGCCTGTGCTCCTTTTCCACAGCCTACGGTTACACAATGTACACAAACCACAGTTTATTCAGCACTGTGTTGGACTCGGTGCGTCAGCTTTGACACACCACAATAGGAACTATATCTGCCTCCACACAGAGTATCTTTCGTGCAACGAGGTTTATATTTGACTTGCGAGGGGGCTGACTTTTTGACAAAAGGTCCAGTGTTTGAGTGACTGGCCCCAGCTGGTTCCTTTTACCACACAGACTGGCTAATGTACAGTGATCAGCCTGAGTCAACAGTCCTGGCCGGAAAAATAACTTAATTGATGATGGGAAATTTATGCGCCAAATGTGTTTGAACTGCCCCAAAGCGTCCCGTTGAATTTTCTGTCTCATTTGCTCTGCAAAAGACAAGCAAAACTGGACACCCTCACCGGTTACTCGCAAAATGTCCAGAAGTAAGTTCACGAACATTTTCATTTGAACCAACCGGCGGTCTCCACGGCAGTACAATGAAGACCACCATTTTTCACCACTGCCACCTCTGCTACCGTATATTCCTAATTAGCTCAAAATCCTTCTTGAGAACGCTGGCACTCATACACAAAGGGCCTTTATATAGCTCAGATGGGGCGTTTGGCTAAAATGTTTATGTTTAAAATATTCATGTCGTCAACTTCCATGGCACAAATAAAACTTACTACAAGTACAACCACAAATTCAAATGTTTGGATTAGTGATGCCGACAATGATGATTTTGTTAAGCATAAAAAAATAAAATAAAAAAAACAAACGAATAGGACCGAACCATTTAGTCCGCTGTCTATAACCAATGGACAAAAATTCTTACTTTTGCAAGCAATACCCAGATGAGCACTGGCAAGCATACAAGCAGAAGTGACTTGCCATGCTTTTGGGAAAGAGCTTGCTGATCGCTTCAGTGACAAATAGAGGAGCACTAATTACTCCTCATTAGCATTAGCATCTAGCTTCATTATGCTAGTGCTCAGCGCAGGTAAAATCTTTCGATCTCCCTGAAGAGATACACAACAGGCAGGGGTTGCCTTCTGGATCATTATGACATAGTCTGCTTTGTTTGTGTTCTATGATAAACAATCACATTTATATTTCTTTTTACATTTACTTTATTTACAGCTCAGAGGTTTGCACACACAGCGCTTCACATGACTTCTTTGGGAGTTTTCAACTTCTTCTGTCATGTATGTCATAATTTGGGTGCCCTCCAGTGTCCAAAAGGAGGCACTACTGCATAATTTTATTCTATTTAATTTTCTTGGGACTTCACTGTACTCCTTGAAAATAAGTACTATTCGCAAGGAATTTTGAAAAGGCCAGCGCGCATAACAAAAATCTATATACAGTATAATTGACCCTAATTGTTCTTAAGCTATAACGTACCTTGATTTAACCAGTCTGATCCACTTGAGGATAGAGTTTGACTCATGTGGCCCATAAGATAACATGAGTTTAACACCCCTGCTTTAAGTCTTTAAGTGGCATTACTTCAAAATAATGATGTGATCTCAAACTACTCAAGCCAGTAAAGTTGTCCAACAACACATCTTTAAGGAAATGTCAAGTCTTTTTTTTCGTAGAAAACAGTATTTTGATTACTATTGCGTTGGAAAATATAATAAAATGCAAAATCCACCAGCTCAAGGGCTGGCCATTTTAGCTCAACTTTTTTTCTTTTTTTTTTGTGTGACTATGCATTGAAAACTCGCAAACGCAGGTATTTTGAGTACAACTCTGATTTGCACAGCTACGACTCTTCACAAGACACAACTTTACATCTATGCACAAAACTCTCATGTGATTTGCCATCTTTGGATGCATGACTCTTGATTTCTTTTGGGTTTGAGCTGAATATGCAAATTAAGATGACTTCACACTAAGCTACCAGGCAAAGTAAGTCAATTTGCAAGTCAGCCGCGCATGAATGGCGGAATGTAATGGCAAAGAATATAGCGCTTTCAAATACGCATCACACTTCAGTATCAAGAATAATATATGCACATTTGTAATGATGTTCAAATGAAGCTTTTGTGGGCCATTTGTGGCCATTTGGGGCCAATTGCTTGGAAAATGGCTTCATTTTGGGAAGCTTCTGTAAGCGCTATAGACCTCTATTGGCAGAAACAAACACCACATTTGATTTGAAAGAACCCTTCCCTTTGAATTGGTTTTGACGCACACGCGAACGCTCAACGGGAGTCCTATCAACAGATAAAGATTCATTCATTTCAAACAATCGATTTATTTAGTGTTTACTTATTTATTGTTGTACTTATGTGGTTGTTAATCTCTTGATAACATTGTGACTGTCAAATTTATAATTTATTTTATGTGAGTATTTTTTCGAACAATCGAAGAATTTTTTAGACCTTGCGTTCACGGTTTTATCAGATAACAATAATTCTAATTCGTTCAATAAACTTTTAATATAATGAATCGGAGGATATGGTACTATGCCTTGTTCGTGTTTTTAAATGAAATATGATGACATGCACCATGCGGGGTTCCCAGAGTCGACCTGTCCTTGAGCGCCCTTCAATCAAATACCAAAATCGCGGTACACCAACTGCGCCTTGAAAAAAAACTTGCTTTTAGGTGGTCTAGAATTATGAGAGCAATATTTGAGTTTTTTTCTGGAATTGAGTGAAACTAGGTTTCAATTCATTAGTTTGCTTTTGTGCGACTTACACGTTGCGCAAACTCGATTCTAATGAAAACACATCTACAATTGCTCAAGGCACGGATAACGACCAATCACGTGTCAGCTTGTGAACATCACAAGACCCAACTCAGAAAAAGAGTGAAAGTGAAGGAAAAATTTGACTTGACTACCCTGTTTGAAGTTCAAGAACTTGCCAATTAAGCTTGATTCATTTACACGCCACATTTCATCATAGCGCACAGTTCTATTTTTAATAGTTACGGTTGAAGTTTCAAAATTCCCATTTTCTTATTTCTTTTCGCCTCCTGTATGAAACAGTTTGTAGCTCCTTGCTTGCTTTGTGAGCAAAGGAGTCTTATCTGCTTATGCTGGAGCAGTTGGCGAGGATAATGTTTACAATCGACGCAAAAGGAAACGTAGCATTGGTTGATGTGCTTTTTTGAAGCGGACGTGTATGTTTGATGTTAATTATGTTCCACTTCCTTCTACAACATCATAAAAGACGAACGTAGATGTGTTCACTTTTTTACCACATCTGAAACGCAAAGGTTTTCACAAAATATCAAATTATTCCTTGTTAAAAGCTACTACATTTACTGTCAGTGTTAACAAGACAAGAATTGATGATTAAAAAGCTTTCAAGCCATTTAAAGTGACACGGGAGCCAACAGTGTGACAGCACCAAGTTGAAGTCGTCTCGAAACTTCGGGAAGAAAGCGCTCAAAATGAAAACGTAACCAAGTCAAAAAGTGGGGAAAAAGGGAGACAAGAACAAAAAGTTGAAAGCGCAAAATCAAAGACTATGCAAGGGAGAATATGAGATCTATGCAGTGTGCAGGATTGTGTCTCCTTCGTCAGAAGGCAGAGCCCACGGGTGAGCCTTTGATGACAGTGTGTGACAAAAGCACATTTTTGGGATGGGCTGCAGCTGCACTGTGCCAGTAGATGCATTTAACAGACAAGCCAGTGCCAAATCAGACTGTTTTTGATTCATTTTATTTCTGCTTGCCAACCACTTAAAGGGGATGTCAACCCAGCACTACTAGAATATGTTCTATGTTCCATAACCTGTCAAAACATGTCATTCTGATCCAGATTACTTTTGTAGAATTATCCACTAAGCAACAGAATCCCACTGTTTTTAGCAATTTTAAGGGGTGGCCATTTTGTCACTAGTTGAAACCCGAAAATGACATCAGAGTTGCTTAGGGCTTGGGTAACAACCAATCACGGGTCACCTGTTTATTGAGTCGGTGTGTATCTACTTTTGCTCGGGTGGTGGTGGTTGGGTACAAAATGCTTTTGTCATGAGTTTTTTAAGTCATATTTATCTGCTTGAACGAGCAAGAAATGCTTTGAAATGCATCAACGAAGGAAAAAAAAACATTGTTTATGGTTAGGAATCAACAATATAATATGGTTTAAGAGCGCCAAAAAGTTGACTTTTCATGATAGACCTCCTTTTATAAAATGACATGAATGTGCTTGCCTTACGAAATTAACAAAATGCAGCAAGTGCTTTAAGTATAATTTGTCATTTATTTTTATTTAGAAATAATAGCTTTTCCACAGCATTTGGCTTTAAACAGTTTCAATATCTAATATTCATTTGTCATAGATATTAGATAACACCATTGAAATCGCCATTATGCGCTTCACACATCATCATTTCCGGGTCTTGCCTGTATGAAGCTCTCGTCAAAACACGCTTTGTAGACACGCCCTTCCCATTACTCGACACAAGGATCAGAGCCTCAACACGTTTCGCTGTTTCCTTTTTATTTAGTTCATCCTGCACTCCTTGCCTTGCCGGCCACACTTTTGCTATTACCACCACAACAACCCACTAGTTGTGACACAAAATTATTTTTAAAATGGAAATAGAGTCAGAAATGGCCCTCTGAAGAGTATTTTCCGAAGTGTTTATTTGGAATTGTATGAAATATTCCAAATTGTGACTTCAGTGACAGATTTCAACCTGTAAGAAACACGTTAAATAGACTGAAGTGAAAAAGGCATAGAAAACAACTGAAAGGCTGATGTAATGGTGACTGCATCATACTTTTTCAAGCAAGGTGGTTCATTTTCGAATGAATCAATATTGTGAGGTCCTGTGCCATCACGGCGCTGCAATCAGTTGCTTCGTCATTCGATGGCACCGAGAAAAAAAATTAAGTGGTTTAATGGGGCCTAAGTGGGCCAGAGCAAGTTTCAAACTCCCGCATCCTGTCTTACTCTCCACCCTCCCATTAAAGAGTCCCCAAAATGAGTCCTTGCATTGGGGTCGCTCTTTGTTGATGCTGTTTTCACATTTTTTCCATCCTTTTTAACTCTGTTCCATCACTTTTTCTCCGGAGAAACACTCTTTGGAACAAGAGATTAGAGCTGGTGCTGCCTAGCAACTGAATAAAAATGGCAGTAACAAAAGGGGAGCTCTCACTCTCAAATGTCTGACCTACATAATCCCATAGCTCTGATCATACAACAACACAACATGATGAAAGGCCTGCTGTGATTTAACCCTCAAACAAACACTCGCCATCGCTGACCCCTCTTCCCAAAAAGCCTTTTCGCCTGCTGCTCCACACCAAAGCGTGACTTGTGAAATCTTGACGGTGCCTAATTAGAAAGGAAGAAGAGGCAGAGAAGACTTTTTGGAAAGGAGATGAATGCATTTGGGGAGATGGCAGCGGAGTGGCAAAGGAGATTAACAGTGATCACAGTAATGCTGTGGGCTTCAGAGAGCAGACTCATGAGCGCTTCAGCCACAGGCAAACAACACGGGCGAGAAGAGAGGGATGAAACAGCTTTACTTCTCTGTTTTCTGCTTACTGATCAAAGGACGTGCAAGAAAAGAAATACATACCACAAAAACATATACCAAATAGCTAAAATCATGTTTTATCTCAGAACTTTTCTTTTCTAACAAATTAAGTTGAGCAACTTTCAGAAAACTAGATACTGATGACGAGCTCCATAAATTAGACAGCTGGACAATGCTAATTTATTCGAAAATGTGAAACTTGAAACATATGTTTGAGAAATTCACTCCACCAGAGTGACGTAGCCCATTATCGTTTTAATCATGTAATAATTAACAAAGAGAAAAACAATAATCATCTTGATGAACATGAACATTATATGAAGCACAAGTCAAGTAAAGTTTATTTATATAACCTTGAACCACAACAGCCTCTAAAGCAGTACTTCTCAAATAGCGGGGCGGGCCCTTGGGGGTCGCGAGGTGAAGTGTAATTACAATAAAATAAGAATTTTCTTCTTTTTTTTCACGCACTTTAATGCACTAGGTTATTTTTTCAGTTTTAGACTATGCTGTAACCCGTATAAATGCTGTAAAAAAAAAAAAAAGAACAGTTGTTGAAAGTTGATTCATACTGTTTTTTTTTTCTTTTGTTAATGTTAAAAAGGATATACATAGGTTTAGGTACAGTTTTACAATTTTTATAGATAATAATCTTATTTATCAATTATTTGTCAGCCCGTCGAGTGGTGGGGCAGGGGCGTGAAAGGTTTTCTCTTTCTTGGGGGGGGACTTGGCAAAATAATATTGAGAAACACTGCTCTAAGGCCATCACAAGAGAAAGAGTGACGGAGAACAAATTCACAGTGGCATGAATCAGGCAGCCAGAAGGGCAAGGAAAAACTCAAAACCCCACCCAGGGAAAAATAAGCCTTGAGAAGGGACCGTAGCTGGGAGGAGACCCCCTTCTAGGCTCAACAGGCTGCAACAGAAACTGAACACTTACAGTACATAGCACATTGTGCCACATTGATCAATAAGTATCCACTTTGAAGATGACATCATGATGGCTTGTACGCAAGTCCGTACAGCAGCTTTCAATTCGCTCATTGCCATCTGGCCCCAAACAAAAGAAGAAGTTACAAACGAAAAAGAAGGTAGGAAGACACTTCAGCGAAATACATGAGTATAAAGTCACATTCATGACACAGCTAAAATGCTTTTAATATTTTTTTTTTAAATCTTGCTGATCATATGTTTTAAATATAAACACACACACAAGAAAAACACACAAATTTACCACTAATAAACAAACATATATTTATGTATGTGTGTGTTTATATATATATATATATATATATATATATATATATATATATATATATATATATATATATATATATATATATATATATATATATATGTGTATATATATATATATATATATATATATATATGTTCTTTTGATAAGTTTTATTTTCATGCAATTAAGGAATCATTGCAGTTCTAATTTCACTTTTTGAAGCAAATTAACATGTTGAATGGCATTGACGTGAAGGGACGTCACCATAAACCCTTCAGGGAGTGCTATTGTCAAATGATGTCAAATACAGCATTTTGGACCACTGTGGATTTATCATTATGCTGGAAAATTAGAAAAAAACTTGCAACAGTCAGTCAGAATGCTCAATATTGGCTTGTAGGTTCTTTTTTTTTATGTCTGGTATGAAAAAAGTTAGCTTTTAAGTTGAGATACACCTTGAGGCCCTCTTTTTGCACACTGAACAACCTAGCCAAATGAAAAACATTTTCGACCTTGTGTCCAGCACCCCAGGGTTCTCTCCATCTTAGATTCCTAGGGCAGGTTTGTTCCCTGTACATATGCAATAGTGGTAATCTGGCTACGCTGTGATATAAACAGAAATGCTGGAGCAACTATTCATGAATAGCTGGTCTTAGCATCAGAGTTTGAAAGGTTGAGATTTTAAACAGGAATACAATGTCCACCATCCATGGTGGATCTGAAATGGATTGGTGTGGCTGCAATATTTGAAACACCCTTCTTTATAGCAGTAGATTTAGAAAAATTACATAATGTCTATTTTCTTGATATATTTAAAAATAGCTTTTGTATTGGATCTTATCAGATTTACCTTGTAAGTTCAGCTTACTAGATGTTTCAAGTGTTCAATATTCAGTGAGAAGTGGATTCCATGCATCGAACTTTCTTGCAGTAGTCATCACGACTTCTTCAGATCAAGATGAAAGCATTGAGTCTGGTGCTCGAAAATTTCAAATCAGCTCAAGTGCAGTTATGAATCAGAATATTTGTGATGAAAAACAGTTTGGAGTTTCTTTTTTCTTCTTCCTTATTCTTTCAAAACTAATAATGAAAGTGAATAATAATAGGGTAGTTGTTTGGACGTTTGATCCAAGGCTGGCTTATCGAACCATATATTTTTAGACAGCATTTAAAATGAGAAGACTTCAACCAAAAACACTGATTTACGTAACATATTAAACAGACGGAAATGCCACTACTCATTACAGCAAATGGCTTTAAATATGTTTAAAGACTTTCATCTATTTCCAAGACACTCAAAAAAACTTTCCGTGTTTGAACGCTTTCATTACATAAATGTGTCAAGCTCCCAAGCAAACAACTTGATCTTCCCTTGATATTTTCATCCTCATTTCAGAAAATCAGTGTCAAGTTAAATTCTTGCCAGTTTTCTTTCACCCTGGATTCACCTCTGAGATGTGTTTGTGAGTACTGCTGATGGGGTCACCGTGTCTGTGTGTGTGTGTATGTATGTAGGTGTGTGTCTGTGTGTTGGGGGGGTCTGTTATGTCTCGATGCAGCAGCAGTGGCAGACTGGGTGTCTAATTAGAGTCCAGTTGCGTGGAGTGGCGAGCTGTGTGAACTCGGGTGTTCTCCGACTGGCACATTTTCATGGTAAGCATCTCTTTGGGGGCCTGCAGGTTTTCAATGCTCTCATTTGCACATCAAAACAGGCCAGGAAAGGGATAGTGCTCGAGGAGGGGGAGGGATTGCAGAGGGAGGGCAGACCAATGAAGGATGCTTTATTTTCTGGTTTTTATCCCGCCTCGGGGGGCAAAGGGATGAAGTCCATGAGGAAGGCACATTGATGCTATAATGATCGACTTTAATCGGACCCATGACCAGATGGATGGATTTCTACTGCGCAGACAATAACATGGCGTCAGCAGATAAACTGCTGCGGTGTTTTAAGCCTTTTCATCAAAACACATGTTCCTAATCTTATGCAAATACTCTCCTTCTGCATTTCCAACATATCAATAAATACACTTTTAAGCCCCTTGTAGACAAAAGGAAACATTCCCTGACCGACCTATGAGGGAGAGTGTCACCTTTTCTGGGGGTAGTAACTTTTGGCCCAGACAAATGAGCTGCCCAATGCAACTGACGCTGACACTATTAAGCCAGTGTAAGCCAGACCAGGAAAAGAAAAACAGTGTGGAGTCTCAGCCAAAATAAATGTGTCGATCAAGACTAAGAATACTACTCCTCAAAGTGGACATTAAAAAGGTATGAGTTGGGGTCTTCTTTAGAAAGAGCCTAAGTGATGATTGGATGGCTCCGATCCCAAAGTGTAGACATCAGGTGAGTGTGTGTGTATTTGTGTGTGCGAGTGTGTGTGAGTTCTGAAGGTGTTCCCGGCAGACACGTCTCTGGCGCCAAAGTAGCCACAGCTCAAACAAACTCTGTTTTTGGACTGAACCTTTCCTTTTGCTTCCATCTGAAATGCTGTGCTGTGTGTGATTTCTCTTCCTTTGGTAAAGTAAGAAACTAAATTTAGCTGCTAATGAGCTGGAACATGCTAAGAGAGAGCTGATTTGCGGAAAAAGAAACAATAACATCCTGCTTATTTCATGTTGTTCAAGCCCCTCTATAATTAGCTTTTAACCATGTTGAAATGTTCATATTTATCCATAAATATTTTCAAATGAAATGATTCTCTCTGGTCTGTATGCCAAATCCTATCTGCTACCTGTTAGGTATTGTACTAGAGTTTTTCCATTATAAGTTGAAAGAAACCCTTTTTTATCCATTCATATTTCAGCTATCTGCCAAAGCCTTCAGAACAAAAAGAGAAGGCCATGCTTGCTCTCAAGTGAATGGGCGCAATCCATTGTGTCCGAATAAAATTATGTTGCTGGGAATGTTAGTTCACTGAGTTTCTCAATTTGAAATGTTTCACGAACGCAGCGACAAGATACCCAATGAACCTGTTGAGCAATCATTCTCGGCATTCAAACGTGCAAAAAACATGACTGGACAGACATGGAAAACCTGACAGAGGAACTTTAAGGAACGAAAAGAGAGGTGACAGTGGGTCACAAGATGAATTGAACAGTGTAGATTGTGCTTGTGGCAGAGTACAAGGCATGCATATTTATTGTCACTAGATAATGTCTTTGTGGAAACCCAATAAAAGCTTATTCATATTATATTATTTTGGTTATCATTTTTGTGGCTTTTGCAGAGAAGGTAAAATTATGAGGAAGACCAGATTTGGTCAGTGGGCGTTATGTTTGACACCTGTTATGCACACATGCTTAATGACATCACTGCCTAATAGTGGTCCTCCTACCCTATTGACTGATGTAATTTTGTTTGAAAAAAAGGCGCTTGTTATAATCCTAAAATTCTTTACCAGAAAGAGGACAAAAAGGTGACAAAAAGAGCAGTGAAAAAAAACAAGAAATGATAAGAAGGTAAAGTAAGTTCAGAAGCTCGCTCATATTCTGAGGAGGTAGCACATTTCTAATCTGCAACTAACTTCGAAAAAAAAGAGAAACTGATTACAAACCCACGCTCTAACCGGCTCCACTCTTATCTGAAATGCTGGCTGCAGGTGGAACAAGCTGCTTTGTGTCTCACCCAGCAAGTGCTTGGCCTCTGCGGGTCATGTCAGTGGAGTGTAATCTTGGGACGAAGCACGCGCCCCCGTTCAGGCATCCATGAAGTGGAACATGCGGTTTAAACACCACCGGCCCAGTCTCTGGCTGTTAACTCCCTCCAAGCAAAACAGCTCTTTTTAATAGTTAAATGTGATCTGCACAGTACCAGAGTCCAACCCATGGAGCACTGTCTGCAATGGCCCTGTACTAAGAACACAAAGAGGAGGATGATAGTCCCCCCCGCCCCCTCCCGTCTTGTTCTGGAGAAAGTAATTGGGGCTAACTCAGGCATGGCACACATCCACAAAACACTGCACCGAGTGACATGTTTTTGATTTATAACTAAGACCTTAGAATTCATTAACACATCAACTCAAATGTGCACGGAATAATCCTTCATATAAGAATGAGAATTTAACTTTGCTGGAATGTAAACGCTCCACTCCTGCGTCCAACTTGGAGCCTCTGTTCTGAGAACGGTGCTGCACATAAAAATAATGCTGGGGTTATCATGTTTTTCCATGCTATCACTCTAATACGCTACACACGCATTAAACAATCAGTCCCACTGCTGTCAAACACAGTTAGTCTCCACTGTGTTTTACAATGCCTTGCAGTGTGTGGCTGCAATTCACGTTGGTACTTAAATTGGTGAATTCCCATGATGTAAAAGCTATTTACTCTCTATTTTACGGCGTGTGCGCGAGCACGGAGGTACTCGCGTGTAATAAAATTGGCTACACTAGCGAGACGTAATTTGTACGACCCAAATTGGGCTATTTGTGAAAATAACGCCATGCGTGGCTTTTCTTAGATTCAGCCACTGATTATTTCAATGTGGGAATAAAAGGTGCATTGTTTTGTTTTGTTTGGTCAAATAAAGATAATGCCCTGCAGTTTATGTTGAAATTTCAGTCACCGCTCAGTTGCTTGAGCACAATCAACATGACCGCAAACCACATATAAATGTGAATCTCACACGTGCTCGCTGAAACCACACAAAAATGAGCGCTCGTGCCAAATTGTGCCGGGCAATGAGGGTGAAATGTGCCTGTGATGTGTCCTGCGAGATCAAAGTGCTCTCACAGGCTCAAGCAGAGCAGCAAAGAGCAACAGCCGTGATTAAACCAGCTATTAATTAAACATATTCTTACGTGCACTGCTGCTGCATTTTAAAGGCCTGTGATGCAAACATTCATTCTTGCCACAGTCTGTCCCTCTTTCATCAGCGAGTCTCTTTGAGGATTATCTTTGGAGACGCCTCTGGGACGCGTTTGCTGCGGAGACACGCTGCAGAGACATTCCCAGAGAGAGAAATCAGGAAAACAAGACATGAGCACTCACTTGTGACATATTAATTCTCTCATTCAACTCTTTAAAGGCTGAAATATTTATCGCAGGAGGCGGTGAAATTGTTTCCAAAATGACAACAAGCCAGGCGCTCTGAGTTGAACTGAAGTTCTACAAATTTATTGTCATCCAAAAATAAAAAGTCAAGAGCCAGCGTTCTTATAAAAGGCACTTCATTTCTTTTGAATAAATGCATCCAAACACAACATCTGGAGAGTACAAAAAGCATGGAACTGCTAACGCAGATTAAACATTTTTGACAGGCAAACTCATTCGCAAGTACATTTGAACATATTTGTGAATATGTTTGATCATTTGAATATGTTCGGATGTATTTGCAAGTACATTCAAATGTATTTGCAATAAAGAGAACATCAGTAGGCTTAAAGAATCTAGAACATACTGAAGCATTTTCCCCATTATATTCTGTATGTGTAAATAAATATTTTTCTCTATCTATCTATCTATCTATCTATCTATCTATCTATCTATCTATCTATCTCTCTCTCTCTCTCTCTCTCTCTCTCTCTCTCTCTCTATATATATATATATATATATATATATATATATATATATATATATATATATATATATATATATATATATATATATATATATATATATATATATTTATATATATACACACAAACACACACAATGTCTATTGCCTGGACTCGTAAAAACGCCATTTAAACTTAATTTCTGCAGTGCAGTGCATGATTTCCATTCAGCATTTTTTCCGCATAATTCCACAATGTGTTGTAAGTCAGTATCTGTTTACTGTCCATCGGAACATATTTGCAAACCCATTCATGTTTGCAAAAACGTTCAAACGTACTTGCAAATATGTTCAAACGGGCTTGCCAAAAATGTTTTCTCTATATTGGCAATTCCATGCTTCCATAAGGTGAGCGCAGAGAGGAACTTAAATTAAATATATTTACAATAAATAACCTTTAACACAGATTTATACATCTAATTGTGCTGCTTTGTAGAAGAAAAATCCCACACTCGCTTCCAACATTAGTCCACCGCACAGAACAATATGGCTACTATCAATACTGAACATGTCCCTTTTCTGTGCTGAATCCTGTTAGAGGACCATTCTGACCCCAAACTTCTCTGGGTGTCTTTAGCAGCTCCTTATATGGCACGTGCATGTTTGCGGTGTGTCAGACATGAGTGGGAGTGTCTGCGTGCAGGTCCGTCTTGGCCAAGTGCAGAACGGCGGCTGGAGATTTGTAATGGCAGTGGGTGCTGCTGCAGCTGACCCCACTGCAGGGCTTCCTGCCACTAGTCCTGTCCGTCAGCTTCCTGCTGCACAGGCCCTGCCAGGTCTGCAATGTCTTGGAGCTCCACACCCACACGCCACTGGTGATGCCCACCACCAGAGACATGAAGATCTTCAGCATGAAGACGGCCACAGTGGGCACGGAGGCCTGCAGGGCGCAATCGCCGGCCTGGCCGTTGAAGGAGCCGCACTTGGCCTGCAGTCCTCGCAGCTTCCAGTAGTCCATGTTGAGCCTCTCGTAGAAGTAGCAGACGATGACGCACGTGGCGGGCACTGTGTAGAGGATGGAGTAGATGCCGATTTTCACCATGAGCTTCTCCAACTTCTCCGTGTTGGTGCCCTCGGTTTTCATCACCTTGCGGATGTGGAAGAGTGCCACAAAGCCGGTGAGGATGAAGGACGTGCCGATGACCAGGTAACACGAGAGCGGGATAAGGACGAATCCGGTGAGCGCCCCCGAGTCCAGGCTGCCGACGTAGCACAGGCCCGTCAGCTCATCTCCGGCCACCTTCCTCATGGTGAGGATGACGATGGTCTTGAGCGCCGGGATGCCCCACGCCGCCATGTGGAAGTAGTTGCTGTGCGCTTCGATGGCCTCGTGACCCCACTTTTTCCCAGCGGCCAGAAACCAGGTGAGGGTGAGGATGACCCACCAGATGGAGGACGCCATGCCAAAGTAGTAGAGGATGAGGAAGACGATAGTGCAGCCGGTGGACTCCAGCCCCTCCTGGATGATGTAGAGCTCACCGTGCTCCCGGTCGCAGGCGATGTTCTCGGCGCCCGCCACCGAGCGGATGATGAAAGCCACCGAGTAGACGTTGTAGCACATGGATAGGAAGATGATGGGCCTTTCAGGGTACTGGAAGCGGTGCGGCTCCAGGAGGAAAGTGAGCACGGTGAAAGCGGTGGACACAAAGCACAGGATGGACCACACCGTCATCCAAATGAAGGCAAAGTCTTTGTCTTGCCTGGACCAGAACACATCCACGGCGGGGGAGCAGCGCGGCGCGCATGACTGACTCTTCTCCACAAACTGGTACTTATCGGGGTTCTTGCAGGAGCCGCCGCCGCCGCCGCCTGAGGAGCGCCCGCTGCTGGAGCCCGCCTGCCGGGGAAGAGGGGGCACGGGGAGCATGCCCTCCCCTTTCCTGCCCTCGGTTCTGGTCTCGTTCTCGGGGGCTTCTATGCACAGGGCGTTGGGATCGTTCCTGGTGGGCAGCTTGGAGCAATCGAGCGAGTCGGGCCAAGTGTAGCTAAACTTCTTCATAATGGGGGCGCACCTCTCTCGCGCCTGCTCGCACATGGGTCTGCAAGCAGGGATGGAGGTGGACACTTTGTCGGTGCACATGGGCGCGTAGAGGGAGCACAGAAAGAAGCGGAGGTGCACGTCACAGCCGTAAGCGACCAAGGGGGCAAACTCATTCAGCTTGATGGCAGCCTCCTTCTGGTCGTCGTGGTCCATGAAGTTGGGCATGCGCGTCAGGTTGTAGCCGATGCCCTCGCACATGGGGATGGTGATGGGCTCGCACTTGGCCGGTCTTCCTCGCTCCAACTCGTACGAGCCGATCTCAAAGCTGGAGCCAGAAATCACCAGCAGGCACCACAGGAAAATCGCCACCTTCAGCGGACAACCATCCATGCTCATCTCGGAGGTCACAAATAGAGCTCGGTTTGTTTATATGTGCATGAAGAATATGAATGGGGCAGTGTTGAAGGCTCCCGATCCGATCTCCGTTATTCCCCCATGATGAAATGTTGGTCCGTTCAAGAAACTCCAAGTCATAAAAAGTCTTTCAAATCTTCGCGCTGGATAAAAGTCCGCGTAATAAGAAAACGAAGCAAAACGATTCAAAACAAGCTCTTTAAAAAACGGAAGGGAAGTCCTTCACATGACCGTCAGCGGAGAAGGAAAGCGGTCGGGGTTTCCGTAGCTTGTGCAGCCGCTTCCAGGCTCCAACTGAGACGCGAGCCCGGCGGTGGTGGGCTTGCGTCTAGTGAAGGGGGGGGTGGGGGTGTGTGGGGTGGGAGGGAGGGGAGGGGAGGGCAGAGGAGGGGGCGTGAGTCGCAGAGTGCCTCTCACGTTTCAGCGGTGGCACCCCACGCGGGGGAAGACTGCACAGATGGCGGAGGACGCTCAAACAGCTCTGCTGCGACAACACTGAATACTTGCTCAATGAATAGCTCAACAGTTAGTATCATGCCTTAACAGCCTAACTATGCAGTGGTCTGTCTATCTATCTATCTATCTATCTATCTATCTATCTATCTATCTATCTATCTATCTATCTATCTATCTATCTATCTATCTATCTATCTATCTATCTATCTATCTATCTATCTATCTATCTATCTATCTATCTATCTATCTATCTATCTATCTATCTATCTATGCACTATGGATGACGGTGTATCTGCAACTGTAACTATTGGATATAGACTTTTTTTTTAAAGGGAAAACCAAATTTACATCAATTGCAAATGTAGAAAGAAAACCTCATAATATTCTGCGAAGCAGGATGGGAGGATTATTGCAGAGGACTATTGTTTCCATCTAGTGGTTGAATATGCAGAGCGTTCATATGTCACAGCTGTTGCAAGGAACATTTGATCTTTCCTCAAACAGAGCTGGAACTCAAGGATCCTGGCCTCTTGCCCTGCAGCAATGAATTGACTGTCAAGTTCAGACTGTCTCTATTAGAAGTCTGACTGTTTGAGACAGGTTAACATGACACTGATTTGTTGGTTACATTTTATCAGCTGTGTTTTAGATAACTTTGAAGCTAAGACCTGAAACACAACTTTTTTTTTTTTTAAATAACTCATAATAGCTGGTGTTCATAGTTTTGGGGAAAAACATTCTTCTTCTAAAAATGTCATTAAAAATACCACTTACCAGAGTCCTAGAGAACAATAAAGTATTCAGATAAATATCGTTCAGACAATTAAATAAGTAATAGTGAACATTGAATCTGTATTAATTTCTTTATGTTTAATTTAAATGCTGGTTTGACTGCTTCATCAAACATTTACTGTAAGGAAATGTATAATATAAAACTGCTTGAAATCTCTTTCTCAATGAAAATGTGTCATTGAATGCATAACGTGATGAGATGTTATGAAAAATGATCAGCCTTACCGCATCAAAAACGTTCTCCAGTTTCCTAGATAAAATTTGAGGAGAAAATAACTGATTAAAGTGTGATGCAGCTACATACAAAGTGTGTTCCCAACCTTTGAGATTCTATCTTTTTTTAATGCTGGTACAGAGACACTTTGAAAATCAAATGAAATGGCTTTGGCTGAATTTCCACAACAGCTCTGCAACTTTGTAAGAGTGCCTGTCAAAGATCAGAGGACTTTTGAGAGTGCCAGGAGACACCTGAGAGTACCATTAAAAGGTTTCAGATCATTATCACGGCATAATCACATGACATGCTGAGCAACATATATCATTATTCATTAACATCCTAGAATTATTTTACTTTTTACTCATTATGTTTTACTCTCGAAACCTTTTGCTGCACTGAGCTTTAGTTTCTATCGATCATGAACGGCTTGAGAAAGCTTGTCCCCTTTGTTTGAAATGTCTCCAAAAGTTAGGGCCCCATTTTTCTTCCGAATGCAAGTCTAGCACAAAGTGCAGTCTAACCTAATTCTTATCCTAATCCCAGTAGGGCTATGCAGATCAATCCAAGTATTGAGAGAATTGAAATAAATCCATTTTTGTGTCATATCATTGGTTTGATTCCAATCTCCACATCTGCCTCCCCATATTTATTCATTTGTATGTTTTTTTGTTTCTTTTCCAATCATGCTTATTGTAGAACTTTAATTCTACTACTACTACAAGTACTAACAACTGACTACTTCTACACCTACTGTCTACTACTACCAAAATCTCATATACCGCACAGTTCTGTAAAATAAACCTTAGCCCCAGTCAATCAAAGTGGCTCCCATCATTCCATTAAATTCAGCACGGTCCACATAAAGAAAGCACAATGGACTCGCTCGATGAAATAAGAGATGAAATGATTTTGGTCATTATCAAGAAAACATTAAAAAAAAGTCTCAATTAGCTCTTAAATTCAACTCTCATGAGCTATATTTATTTTTCATTAATATAGTTCCAAACAAATGCTCTTTTAGTTATGCTAGGCATTTAAAATGAAGAAACAAGTATGGTTTCTTAACTTACCGCAACTATATCAGCAGAGAGCACAATCTGCATGCCTACGCTTAGATAAAAAAATACCAACATCACACTAGACACCTCTGCCACAACTTAGATTTGGTTTTACTTTGTCAAAAGTCCAATCTACTTTCTGTCACCAAATTGGCAAGTGCACCACGAGTGTCCACTGGTGGCAAACTGCAGAGCGTCTTCCAATTTCTCGAACACAGTAAACGAGAATTTTCCAAGCACACAAATGAAAATGTGCCAGTTATTATGCCAAGCGCACTCGTGTCTGTATAGGCAAACAGAGCCCCTGACGTTGACCAGCACAACGGATACGATGATGCTGTGATTCATCATGTTCTTTTAGTTGTGACATACTCATCACAAAGTGAACATGTAAACGCTTTTTTCATTTCCATGGAAAGGACAACTACCATTTTCAATTCAAACGTTTGTGTTTTTTGGCTCTAAAACACTTTTTGTCATGTAAACAAACATTCATCCCTCCATTTTCTACAGGACTTGTCGTCATTTGGGCTACAAGTGACTTGGAACCTATCCGAAACGTGGGATATGCTCTTGACCGGTCACTTGCCAATCTTTGCTCACATATAGACAAACAACCTGTCACACCCTTCGTGTATCTATGGAGAATTTGAACATGCATGTTTTTGCCATGTGGGAGGAAGCCAAAGTAAAAGTGGAAAACCAATGTGAGCACTCTCAACCATGAGAGTAATTCTAACCACTAATTCACTCTGCTACCCAGCTATGAAACAATGTAATTTTGCCCTTTTTTTCAGTCAACAGTGTAAACAGCTCAAAAGTCATCTGGACAGGTTCCGACCGCATGCTACCCTCCTCAGAAATATAGAAAAATGTTATAAGAAATATATTGACCTATGAATGTGCTGGATCATTTTTGTTAGTAGAACAAATTCCAACAATCCTGTCATCAGTCTGATTCCGTCCAGCCTAGTGGAGTGAATTACTATAAATTCTAAACTCTCCCTTTGTTTCCAGGCTTGTATCTGCAGTGCCAAGTTAAGCTAACCGTTGTAAGGTCATTTGACCACAGACGTGAGAGTGGCATTGATTTTGTGCGTTTAAGCACATTTCCCAAAACAAAAATAATCTTTGAATGTGTAGTGATCTCCAAATGGACAACCAAGTTATTCTCTGTTCCAGAGGTAACAAAAAAAAAAAAAAAAAACACTTATACCGTGATGCTTATTAGTTAGGGAGACACGAGGTCTGACCACACTGCTTTCAGATTCTGGAGGTCCATTGTGATTTTTTTCCACCCCCAACTTAATTGTATTAGTTCGGAATGACCTTAAGAGTAAATCGGCAAAGGGAAATGATTAGCAACTAAATATTTTGAATTAGGCCTTCTTTCTGGTTTGATCATTCCGTTGCAATGTCAAGCCCATTTATTTTGCTATCCAGTAGAGGTAATAGTATAGTATAATGGCTGAACTTACGCTACTTGATTTTCCACCAGCTCTTTCTCTGTTTTATAATATGTCTCCTTGTTCAGTCTTTGTGTGCTTTGTAATAACCACCTTCCAGATAGAATAGGCATCTATAATTTCATACATTCATCAGACGAGCCGATGGAGTGCCGGCCTTGTAATTACAACCTCTTATTGCCTATCATATGTCAGGAACAAAGCCATAAACATCTCATGGAAAACAATGCATGAGAATACGATCTCAGAGGCACAAGCTCTCTGAGATTGTTTTGGATGTAATGAGAAACTCGTCACACTCAAAGCAATTCATCACAACCGGCGTAGTGCCTGTGGTGAACTGCCGAGGCTTGGATCACACATTTCGGTCTTTGCTCGTGTTCTGTTGTGATAATCTGTAAATTGTGCGCTGCCATGGGAGGATGTATATCAGCAGCAGTTTATCGTAATTATGACTGGTCATTCAAACTCAGCTTGAATTTGCAATCAGTGGTGAAGGAAGGGCCTTGTCTCACTTTCACTCATATCATTTTGTTGCACTAATTTTTCTGTTGCACTAATTTTGTTGAAGGGGAGCAATTCATACTCTTTGCCAATCTGTGTTCCTCTTCCAAGAAATAACACCATTTAGAGCCTAAGTCATTATTGTGTTAGATCCTTTAAGCATGATAGTGTTTGTGAAATAATGTCCACATTGATGTCTCATCTAAAAGGAAACTGGTACCTGAAATCGAAGAACCTATTGAACTGATGAAAACAAATTGAAATGTGAATGCTACTTTCTGTCAGGGCTTCAACATCTGGAAAGTCAGAATGGAATCTATGAAAGCTAAGCACCACAGTATAGCATAGCATAGCATAGCATAGTATAACAGTGGTTCTTAACCTGGGTTCAATCGAACCCTAGGGGTTCGGTGAGTGGGTCTCATGAGTTCGGTGGAGCCTCCGCCACAGAGGCCCAGCCCTCAGTCGAGTCTGCAGTTAGTGGGCACAGTCATTGAAAGCGTCCTGCTCTGAGATTTCCTACCATTCACTGTGTTGGTTTTGTTATTTGAACGAGGTGATATTAATGCACAATTCATTTTGTGCACCAGTAAAAAAAAAATCATATTTTATTTTTTACTAAAGAAGGGTTCGGTGAATGAGCATATGAAACTGGTGGGGTTCGGTGCCTCCAACAAGGTTAAGAACCACTGATCTATAACTTGTGAGGGCTTGAGGAGCAACGTTTTTCAGCCGCAGTTGTCTGATTCATTTTTCAGATAGACAAGTAAAATTCCAGTTGTAGTAGTCAACTCGACTGAAGATAAGATCATGGATGAGTTGCAAACGGCCTGCTGTGGAATTAGTCCTTTTATCAAAGAAAAATTCTCGGATTAAAAAGGGTGATGATGCGTTCTTCAAATTTAGGTCCCAATCCATGACAACGCCCAGATTTCTGTCATGATTTTACGTTTTCCTTTCTAATGACTGGAACTGTATTTTAACATATAGAGATTCTTCCTTCAAAATCAACTATTGCAAGATGCTCTATAATTTTTTCCAAATTTATACTGATTGTGTCTGGACATTTTCTTCTGGGGAGATTGAAATGTATTATTTGCATTGATGAAGTCATTCTAGCGCTGTCAAGAGATTTAAAAAGTTAATCAAGATCTGTAATTAAGCTCGTTTTAACATCACTTGAAGATTCAGGGAAAAAAAATCCCCAACCAGAGATTTTTTGATACAATGTACTGTTGTGGCTGATCAAAGGATACAAACAAAAAAGTATGAAGTTAGAGACTGAGGAATGGTTTACACAAAGCCGAGGTTCTTGTAAATGGTTAGTAAATGTCTCCGGTTCCCCTATACATGCCTGGGTTTCTGTTTTGGGAAAACTACTGCTGCCTGGCGACTTGGTATGTTTGTGAATTAACCCTTGTGGCATTGTGTTACAAATTATGGAAAATCATTTGATTGTTTTTGGTGATATCATAAAAGAATCAATGGGAAAAAAACCCCACTAGGGATCTGAAATTTCTAGCAGATGATTAAAACATGAACAATTTCAAAATGCAACAATTCTGACACTTGTATGTGATTGGAACTGGACGTGTGAAATGTTGTGTAAAATTGTCCAAATTTTGGATCATATAAAACCATTATAATTAAAATTTTTACGATGCATTTTAATAGGATTTATTACATTGATTTACCTGCGATTTTTGCAACATTCCGTTGAGCGGTGGTGTCAGCAAACAGAAAATTCTTTGTTAGTGTTTCACCTCAAGACGGTAGGTGGTGGTAGAGACCAGTTAATGGCGATGTCATCATCACGTAACAGGCTACAAAGACAGACCGTACCATTTTTTATTTTTTTTGGGGGTGTTAGTAAATTTAACCTATGTATGTATGGATAAAACAGATGCCAAAGAACAATCTGAGTGTCACGTTCTGCCTGGGTTATGTTCGGCTATGGGTTTTTGTTGTAGAGATTTTGGGTTGTTTGTTTAGCCATTTAGTTTCTATAGTTCCTTCCCCGCGTCTGCCTGCCTCATTAGTTTGACCTTGGCCACCTGCCTGTTTACCTGCCCTCCTTCTCATCCAGTCAGCTTCACCTGCCTTTTGTCCCTCCCCCAGCTGTGTCAAGTCTTCTCGTTAAGTGTGTAGTCTATTTAAGTTCCCAGTTTGCATTTGCTTCTTGTCGGGTCATTGTTTGTTTTCTGCGCTGCCTGGTCCTTGCCGTATGTCTTTCCCCGCTGCCTTGCCTCGTGTTCCCTTGTGTCCATCTATCCCGTGCTGCCTCCCGTTCCCTGTTGCCCTAGTAAGTTGAGTTTAGTGTTTTTGGTTGGACTTTGTATTTTTGGTCCATTATAACCCTGCTTTTGTTTGTTATTAGATATCCTCCTTTGAGCCCCATCCCAGTCTGTCCTGCGTCCTTTTGGTTCCACCTTTCCCACATCCCACACTGCCTTAAGTCTCCATGCTCAAACGTGACACTGAGTGGTTGAAAGAAAAAAATATTCATAAATAACATTAATTATTAAACATTTACAAATGTAGGGGGTGGATTTGTCTAGCAGCATTTTTATAAATAAAAAAAGCTCCACTATGAGGACGGATTTTTTTTTTGTTTTTTTTGTTTTTTTTTTACACATGAAGAGGGAGAATTAACCTGGTTTAAATAGCCCTGGTTATGTGTAGACAAGGCCCTTAAATTACATTGTGACAAATTCGTAGCACTTTAACTATGACTGTAATTATATGAGCTCAAATAATTTGACTTTGACACGACTTAGTAATTCATTTAGTTGTTAAACAGAAAGAGTGTTGAAGTACTCATCATGTCATTTTGGTCCGCTTACATTTGAAGTTACCTGTTGACAGTCTGATGGAATGCAGTCCGACAGCACTGCAAACTCCAACCAAAATAACAAATCTATCTGTCCATCCATTATCTTAAGCGCTTATCCTCACGAGATTCATGGGCATGCTGGAGCCTATCCCAGTTGTCGTCGAACAATGGGCGGGTTACACCCTGAAGTGGTTGCCAATCAATCGCGGGGCACACAAAGAGAAAAATCCTATATGATTCCTCTTTGACAGTTTCACACACAACTAAGCATTATCATCTTTGTAGTGGAACTCGGGAAGGACACAGCCTCTGTATTGCATTTTACCAGATGTGAAACTGTTGTTTTACTGTATGTGGTTGAAAGTGCTGCTGTATACGTTTACATGTGAATGGGATAATCACGAGTACCAATATCCACAACTTTATATGTTTGTTCAATACATCTGTATGATTCATTACTGTGAAAGTTAATTCAAAGAGAGGTACAGCAGCATGCAAAGAAATCATCAAAGGTGTTTTATCCTAAATTCGGGCACTGGCCTCATTCCAGTGAACTAGCTGTTTACCTTTTCACCAATCTGATGGTCATAGTTATTTGGCACACTAAATGTTTGACTGAGTGGTTCTTATTTTATTCAACTGTACCCAGAGCAGTGCCATGCTTCAACTGCAGGATGTTTATTCATACTTGGGAATATGAAAACTGAATGTCAACACATTCTCTAGTTCAACTGAACCCCACAACTATTCACTGTAATTTGGTCCTGGATGTGAGGTGCTGATGAGAGCAACACATTCCTCTGAGTTTGCCCCAAGATAAACTAGCTTTGCCGCTGGCTTACCTTTTGTTTAATGTGATGTATTTGGTCAAAGGTCATGAGGATATTTCAATCGCAGCATGATATTGTACATATGTAATATGAAGTTATTCTTGTGTGTGTTTGCAGCAGTTACCATCTCCTTTGTTTTCAAATGTCTCTAAATGTAGATATCTCTCAAATGTCCTTTGGGAGCAGTCCTGCTGAAAGAATAGGCGGGGCTGTTTTGAATGGCGGAGTAGTTGTGCTGAGGGGAAGAGAGGTCAGATAATGTGGAAAGATTTAAGGAGTTTTATTGAAAGAGAAGCGAGACGATGAAAGTTTAAATTGTTGCATGAAAGAAAATAAAGTTTCGTATAACTGAGGACTAAAAAATGTTCTTTTCCACTCTTTCAGAGTCTAAATCCTCTGTATGCCTCGCGCAAACTTAAATAGTTAGAATGATTGTGAATGATTGTTTGAGCAAAGCTAGTGAATGATTCTGAGCTAGACTGGGAATGAAGAGAAATGGAATTAGCTGACATGTTTCAAGGATTGGACACAACACATGCAGTTGTCATTGTTCCTTTTCGAGACATTTCAATCAGTTCATGCAACTGCACAATGTCAGAACAATGTAATGGTTCAACCCAATTTTTCAGATGTTAAATGGGGGAGCCCTTTTTACACTGAGGTATATTGACATATTCTCAGTTTATGGAAACAAATAACCCACAAAGCTTTTTTAGTCTAATGTTGTTCAAATAGGTCAAAGGTGAGGTGAATTAAAGTTCCAAAGAGGAAAGTAGGGTAACTCTGCAGCTGCTGACCTCTCCCGTAGTAGAGTACCAGTAGTACCAGTCCCAGTCTCCAGTAGTATGAGCACCAATGGGAAGAGAGCCGTATCTGCCAAGAATCGTGGTAAGTCAAAACATAAATGAAACATTCACAGGAAGATAAAAATAGATGCATTCTACTATTACCTAGAAAAACGGAGAGATTTTACGCCTTGGGTTTTGGTATGCAAATGAAGTGTCTCAAAGGCTTTTTACAGCCCCGTGTGAAAGGGAATCATCTTTATCAAGTGTGTACTGTGGACTCTTCTGAGAATGCAAAGAAAAATCTCAAAATTGTTTTCAAGATCAGCTAGGGTTAGACTCCAACACCTCCTGCAGGCCTGTCAAAACAGCAATAAAAAACTGGATTTATTTGTTCTGGGTTGATTTCAGTCATACAGTATGAAGACATGAATATGTTTTCATGTTCCATAAAAGTCCACTTTCACACTAAATCACGACACAGTCAAGGAATATTAGGTACAGCGTGATTTGAAACTTTGATAAATACATTTTGAAAATGTGCTGCTGTGTTACATGAGAGGATTGATTTCACTTGTATACCACATTGGTGACTTTCTTTGAAGTTGGAGCCAGTATATGTATGAGGTTTATCACTGTGATTTACAACTACAGTAATGTGTCCAGCCTCTTTGCCAACTGGCACTCACACAACTTGCCATCCTTCTCTTGAGATGAAATACCTCCATGGATATTATTAAAGCATGCCTTTACACAAGCAAGATTTTGGACGCTATCATCAATCAGCACAGAACTGACGGAACAATGCATGTGGAACTTCACGATTGTGTATATTTTGTTTTCGATTGACTAATTTACATCATTCTAACGCTGTATTATTTTCTACAGCTCATTGGGGTTAACAGTTAGGCTTTCTAAATTGTACTCTTTAGTTCTCTACACTCAGAACGTCCACACAAGTGTACTTTGGCCAACATGGAAACATGTATCCAAGCAATGAAACACACAGAAACAACAGCGAATGCTGTCATGAGACAGTTATTAGCCCTCTCCATGCAGGCGTTGCAAATTTGCCACAATCATATGAGAGTCCCCTAGGTATTCATCATTAAAATTGATTGAGGCTTTTTTTTTTTTTTTTTTTTTTAGAAGTTTGAAAAAAAAAAAAAACTTAATTTGAGCCTGAAAGGGTTAGACTTGCTGGGATGCCATCCGGGTTTGATACTGTATTGATTTAGGTGTGTGTTCTTTCCGTTTATTATTTTTTCGATGGTGCACCACACAAACAGACCTTTCATTTTTTAAGAATTGTAATTGGTAGCAGTAATTTCTTTCATCCTAGGCATTGCGGTAATGGTTCACCCATGAGCTGGCTTGACTTTGTCTTTTTGAGTGGAGGCTGGCTTGACCATAGTAATACTGTATTGTGGAACTAGCCACAATCTTGTCGCTTTCCTTAAGCGTAACTTTTTTGTTCTCTTGAAAAAGGATATAACCTGAGTCCATTGTACAAGATCAATGGTTTACTTCACCTATAGTCCACTCAAAAACTGGCTAATGGCTACTGGATTCAGGCTTTAGAAGTACCATACTTCCTATGCAGATTAACCGGTACAACCTGTGCAAACGTTTTAATTTCTTTTACTATGTAGTTTTGATGTAACACAAAAAAAAGGACAAGGACTTGTCTTCTGATTCCGTTCTTTGTTTTTTGTTTAAAATTGAAGAACAGAAAATGAGCCCTTATATGATGTTTATCATAGATATATTTAACCAATGGAGAAATAAAATTCAACCTTCATTTCTCTCTTTGTTGATTTGGAGGACAGTCTTTTTTT
Source organism: Hippichthys cyanospilos (assembly GCF_059441005.1). NCBI lineage: Eukaryota > Metazoa > Chordata > Actinopteri > Syngnathiformes > Syngnathidae > Hippichthys > Hippichthys cyanospilos. The sequence goes on along the minus strand of NC_142379.1, from coordinate 15,439,715 downwards.
GCTGTACTTCTGCTTCTGCTTCAGCAGTGACGTGCTGTCCCGCTGGCCTCTATTTTGAGACCTTACACAACATGAAAGGGTTTTTTTTGCCTCAGAAAAAAACTGTATTACTCTACATGATCAGGGTATTTTTTAGAGTTCAGGTTGTAAAGGTAGGCCAGTCCTTTAAATTGGATCTTGGCATGCTGTCCCTAACGACTTATCTAGCATACGTATACTGTATGTGAACATGGCCTCAGAATATTTAATATACAGTACCACGGGAATGCAGCTTGTTAGCCGCTCCTCCAAAAGCCAAGCTAGACAGCTGTGCAGTCTTGAGTTCATATCTGAGGAGCCGCCTTGAAAGAGGTCAGCTCTGTCAATCTCACATTGGCTGCTAAATCAATCATATGTCACGCCCGTGAACAGCGGGCCAATGAGATCAATTAACACTGAAATAGTCCAAATCTGTGCCCTTCCACTCCTCGTCACCACCCCCTGGGCCTGGCCCCTCAGATGTATGGGACATGAGACGACACCGGCAACCACATAGAACCCCTATCAATCTATAGCTGCATAACTTCACCCTGCACTCACGCACACAAACAGCTTAGTGTCTATTTATACATCACATCCTGGCAACGCACATGAGCAAACAAGTCCCCTGCGTTATCAGCGTATCCAGTGTTGTCTGGCCCTCACCGCGCAGCCCCTGTCTGATGTCGGAGAGGGCAGGAACATAAGATAGCTGCTTAGGATAGCCAAAAGATGGCTGCTTTAGATAGCAGGAGATACCAAAACAACTTGATTGTGCATTTGATGGCAGGGAGCAGTTGTTCATGTTACGTCCGTTCTCAGCCAACATTTCAGTGCGTGTAACTCTGCCTGTTCTATTTGTGTTATCAAATCATTACCTATATGAGATAGGAACAATGGATTCAAGTGGCTGCATGTTTCCACTCTACCTCAAGTGTTAAATAACTGTTAAATCACTGTTAAAAAAATGTGGTGCTCTGATCGTTTTTCATGGAAAAAGACGGGGTCAGCATGTGTACACCAATGCCTTTCATTGTCAACCAACATAAGACCAGCCTACTCTATGTGTAGTGTAGCATCCTCTTCACCTTTGCTTAACACTGCTTAATACAGATCAAACAACCAACTCAATCATAATGTTTACGCATTTTCTGCGCTGTCAATTTGGAATTCTGTCCTATTTCGTTATAACAGGTGCACCATTATATGACATTACCATTAAAAAAGAACTAGATTTATTCATGAAAATACCCCAAATTGAGTGGAAACTTCATGAGGAATGAACGTTTACAAAATAAACGTTTTACAAATGTTCAAAGACAATTGCCTTGGTTCATGCAACTACACAATGTTTACTAATGCTACTGTTACAGTACGGTTCTCACTGAATAAAATTCTGTTTGGAAAAAGGCAGAGGTGTTTCACAGTTATATGTTTGCCAATATACCACTTCATTTCTTAGCAAAGTGTGTTTTCAGTTAACACTTACAATATATTGTACAAGGCTCAAAACAGGAGGTTATGTATCACTGTTTTCTGTGTAAATTTTCACTCTACGCCCAATGTAAACAAATCAAATTGCTAAATTGATATTCAAGCACCTGTCAGATTTCCCAAATGCTTTTTGAATGACAGTTCAATTGTGTTTAAGAGTGCCCTTTTTTTTAGGCCTAATTCACGATCCGTTGAGAAGAATCGGCATGGTTCAAGCTGCATATGTCCGATGGATTGCTCGGTGGAAAAAAAAAAAGTGTGCATTCTTATGATGGCTGCATGTTCAATTCACATTGGACATTTGCTGTAGGAGAAGCCATCTCAAGCAGCAGAGAAACCTACCTGGGTCATATAAGTGTTGCATGTATGGGAGAATTTTGACAAAAAGGGGTGAACGTACTATTAAGTAATGCGGACACCTACAAATATGCAAGGATTTCAACAGGTGAAGGAGGAGCTAGAGTGGTGGAGTTTTGCCCTGGAAAAGAGAGGATTGAAGGGTAGCTGCAGTAAGTTGGAGTATATGAATGAGAAAGACCCAAGTCGAAGAGTGAACACACAGGAAAGATAAGGTGGAGGATTTTAAGTATTTAGTTTCAATAGTCCAGAGCAATGGAGGGTGTAGAGAAGAGGTGAAGAAGTGTGTGCAGGCAGGCTGGAACGGGTGGAGAAAAGTGTCAGGTGTGACGTGTGATAGAATAGATTCAGCTGAATTGAAAGGAAAGGTGTACAGGACTGTGGTGAGACCAGGAGAAAGTGTCATTGAGGAAAAGAAAGGGGGCAGAGCCGGACGTAGCAGAGATGAACATGACGAGGTTCTCTTTGGGAGGCACCGAGATGAACTGGGTCAGAAACCAATATATCAGAGGGACAGCACATGTTTGAGTTTTGGGAAATAAAGCCAGAGAGGCCGGACTGAGATGGTTCAGACAGGTGCAGAGACGAGATAGTGAATACATTGGTAGAAGGATGCTGAATTTTGAATTGCCGGGGAGGAGGTCTAGACTCAAGGTTGATGTAGTGCAAGAGTCCTTGAAAGTAGTTGGAGTGAGAGAAAAGGATGCAGGAGACACGCTTAGATGGAGACAGTTGATTTGCTATGGCGACCCCTGAAGGGAAAAGCTGAAAGGACAAGAAAGAGCTGTAATAATAATGATTATGAGAATAATTTTCAACAATGCCATATTATTACTGTCCAATTTAAAAAAAAATGCTTGAAGTCCCTGAGATTAAAGTACAGACATTAAAATGCTCCACAAAAGTAAATGTTGGTCCTCAAATTAAGTCAATGATTTGCAAAATGTTCTGCAAAAAAAATTTAAAAAAAAAATCAGACCTTGATATGTCTGGACAGTATCCATCCATTCACTTTCTATAGCCACTTATCCCCACAAGGATCGCAGGCTTGCTGGTGCCAATACCACCTGACTTTGGCCAGTTAGGCGGCGGACACCCTGAGCTGGTTGCCAGCCGATCAAAGGGCACACAGATACAATCATTCACATTCACAATCACACCAAAGCACAATCCAGAGTGACCGATATACCTGCCATGCATGTTTTTGGAATGTGGGAAGAAGGCAGAGTGCCCGGAAGAACCCACACGAGCTCAGGGAGCGCATGCAAACTCCACACAGGAAGGCCTGGGCGAGGTGGATTTGAACTCGGGTCTCTGAACCGTGAGGCAGACGTCCTAACCACTTCTCACCGAGCCTATTGTACAGTATTTAACCATAAAATAAAATAAAAAATAATCAAAAATTTGAGCTGGATCAGATTAATTGCATTTCCATTCCAACGTTTGTGAACTGTGTCATGAATGAACCAAAGTTCCACAGTAGTTCCAAAGCCAAGCAAGTCCTTGATTGAGCCGGTGCCTCATGTGCTCAGTGCTCACATGTTAATGTGGTAAAATATTTAAGAAAGAAAATAAATCATCTCTGAAATGGAAACAAAACTCTGTCAAAAGACAAAATCATTATGACAAAGAAATGAATGACTGTTTTTAAGCATTGCCTCAGCACGTTGGCACAGCAAATTTTAACCCCCTTGGTTCAAGGGGCGAGCCCCCACCAACATGGGTTCATGTTACAACAAGACATCTGTGAAAATCTCTCTCTCTCTCTCTCTCTCTCTCTCTCTCTCTCTCTCTCTCTCTCTCTCTCTCTGTCTTTCTCACATGCTCCCCTGTCTTGTTAAAACTGTAATGCTTTGATTTATCATTGTTTGTATCACTGTACAATATCATCATTCTGAGCTGATCCTGATAATTTGATTACGGGAGAGAGTCAAAAATATTAGGAATTGCTCTCAGTATGAAGCGGTACAGTCATTCCCTACAGCAAATGAATTATCTTAAACTTTAAGGAATTACATCAGAATGTATCGATCATTTGTTCCTTGAGTAAATATTATTATTAACTTTTTTATGAAATCATGAAACTGACTCAAAAACCCTTGGTAAATTTACTTGCAATTTTTGAGTGAAAATTTTTCCTTGATACATGGCAGTACTAGCAAACTACTCTGAAGACAGATTAAATAAACATTGAATTGGTTGGAAGTGAGCGAATAACAGAATGCCACCATTAACACAAAATCCTGATATTTCCTGTAAGAAATGTTTTTTGTTTTGTGTGTGTGATTTGTTACTATTTTTGTTTTGCATGTGTTGTTGTCGTTTCCTGACATTTTTGCTCACTGTTTTCTTACAATAATTTTCAAGTGTGACACAATACTGAGTGACATTTGACTTGGTTATTATAGCGCCATCTGTTAATTTGTTATGGGGACTGGTCATTGGTACGGACAGAGAATATTCGTTACAATCTATCATTTACAGAACAAAATACTTTCCAAATTTAATAAATCATTCTTCAGGCGAACTCAAAACCATCTCTCTGCCAATTAAAACATAACTGAAGACCGGTAATACAGCTGGAATACGACCAGAGAAAATATGTCTTGGGAGCGGCCCGTTCAGTCCTGCCCTCAACCCGATTGAGATGCTGCTATTGAAGTTCTACATTTGACAGTCAATCAATTCTGAGCAATATTATCATTGTAGATCCAAGATGGTATTGAGCTTAATAGTTTGTCAAGGAAGCCTACATTTCTGAGTTTAATTCTAGGAATAGAGATATCTTAAAAAAAAAAACAAAAAAACATTTGTTAATATTTGTTACACTTTCCACATGACAATAAACGCTTTGAATTGACTTGATTTAATAGTACTACTAATTTTTACAAGGGTTCTTCTAATTCTAATCTGTAGTAGTAACCCGTCTCATGTTGTGACAGCTGACACAAGATGAGTGCTGTTGATCAGTTGCAGATCCTTGCCCGGCATGTTACCTTCCTCCTTATCTTGATTATTACTGCGTTATCTCTTGTTTTATTAACACCACTGGCCTCCAGCACGGCACCAGGAAGTTGTAGCCTGCAGGCACGTTTAGACCAAAGAGAGAGCAGTAATCCTTGACGCACATATACAGTCACAGGAACACCCACGCACCATACGCTAAAAACGACAGTCTTCGGCGCTGTGTGGATTCAAATCAATTTGTTGCTCTCCTCTCACTTAGTGCCTACGTTTCATCTGATGAGTCTACTTTAATCCCGCTAATCTGCATATCCAGTTTCTCCGGGACGCAGTTGGGAAATGGAACATATGCGGGCCAAGCGGTCATTATTCATTTTTGAACAAGTTGACTCATTTTTGCAATACAGCCAAGTGTGTTTATCTTTCCAGGACGAATGAGAGGCTTTGGGTCGACCCCAGTCAGCGTGATGATGAAGCACAAATATCTCCAACCATTTGCCACGTGTCTGATTACATACTGGAAGCCCAACTCCATCGGAACCACCCCCCATCCATTTGTCATGTTTTCATGTGTTTTACAATTTTGATGACATACTGTCAGCTGTAGGGAAGTGGAGATAGGGAGCGTGTGAGTGAATGGCGCAGAGAGCGACACATGTTACAAATGGCTGAGTGAAGGAGAACACATGCGGCCGTTAGAGAGATCTTACTAGGAATCGCATGTGAAACAAAGCTGGCAAGGCCCAAGCACACAATGGGCAGAGATATATTCAGTGTGAGAGTAGTTAGAGGACAAGTGGAGGAATATCAACTATCTTTGACCCTCCATTGCCCTCACAACTCCCCTCTCCTGCCCAATCTGCCCACCCTGTAAGCGCCCTCACTGTAAGTCCGACAAGTCCTATTTATAAGCTGTGGATGGATGAGCAAATCAGGTGGAAAGAGTCCCCATTGGAAGAGTGAGTGCATGTGTTAATGTGTGTTTACGTCTATCTTTGTGGAGGCCGTTTTGACTTATCAGGCACACAAAAAGTCGGATCATTGTGAAGTTGTCCCATATATCCCCTCCACTTAACAAAGCAACAGATGGCGCTATCATAAACAATACTAACTCTATCCTGTCAGTATCATTCCATACATTGGAAGTTAATGTAAAAGGGCAATGACCAGAAATAATCAGCGATTTATTTGGCAGGAGGAAATACACGATATTCACTCATGAGAACTGTCGAAAAAAAACAAAACAGGAGGGCTGAAACAAAACAAAATTCAGACATTGTGTCTTGAACTGCAAATGAAAATGGTGTCATTTCTCACACTTCCCTCATTTTTAACTCATTTAGTGCCAATGACAGCTATAAGCGTCAAAAATCTCTTTTTACTAGGCTGCACTGACTGTTATGGAAGCCAGAGATGCATTTTGATTGGGTTGACGGTAAACATTTTCATGTGACACGATAGTAAAAAGAAGATAACCGTCAACATGATTTATAGACACTAAAACCGTCTAAAGGCCTAGAGAAACAAATCCAAAGTAGGAAGTCAGGGAATCCAGGTGTTGGTATGTGCCATCTGGGTAGTTTAGTAAACACCGTCATAAAGTTTAAGCCGTTTTGTGTTTCCGTGTTTAAGGCGTTTTTGGTGGGTTCAACATGTTGAATCAGCGTCAGACTGTTGATCACCCTTGTTAGCTGTTAGCTAGTGATTGAACATACATGGAAAGAACAGGAAGTGCTGAATGTGAATAAACAGCAAGCGAGGGAAAACCTTGACTATGCTGTTCATTTTGCACATGGTCACCTTCTGCATTTCGATATACAATGTGTCTGAATCCGTGAGGGTTTATCAGGAGAGAAGAAGTAAGAAATATGCAATGTTTATTTTTTTATATCCCGCCCATGTGAAGAGCTTTCCCGTTTGCTTTTTCGAAGAATGAGGAATAGTAACTATGGTTTGGGGGGGTATTACTTCTCACGTATGCCCAAGAGTTACTTAATTAGTCAGCGTTGTTGTGGTGTATCGCTTACTTTTTTCCAGCATCACCTGCTCAATGCAAACTTTGGGCCTGCGAGGAACATGGAAACAGTTTTTTTTAAAAAATAAACCAATCAGATATTAAATTTGGCTGACATCTGATTTGTGTATCCAGGCCTTAACAGTCCGCTTATTGAGAGCTAATCGGACGGAAAAAAAAGTGTGCTGTTTTACTGGAGCTTCTCATCTCCATGACAATTGCAATTGAGAAATAAAATTTCACTGCAGATAGGTATCAAAATGGATGTTTAAAAATCACTGGGGGCATAGTTTACTCAAATACAGGCTCAGGTGCAAATGTGTCACATTTATTTATGAATAGCAATCAAACGACACTGTTAAGAGTTGGGTACTGCATTTGAAAAGAAAATGAAAAAAATCTGAGGGCATAGGAAATCCATCATTGGTTGGTCTCTCATGGCAAGGATGTGGGGGATTGTGGGGCTGCTTGTACGTGTGCATGTGCCCCCAAGAATGTGCACCAAGAATGACTAACCCTCTGTGTAAATGTTTTTGCTACCACACACTCAGCATGCGAACATCGCACCACCTTCCTGTGCAATTCAATACAGTATGTTGGAAGCAGTGTGTTGGATTAACATAAAGAATGTAAAACCTAAACCATCAGTCTTGAATAGAAAATTAATTTGTGTGTATGAGTTTTTATTAGTACAAATCTTCCTGGCCCCAAAATTTGGATAAGATAAAGTTAATTTTCTAAGAACATTCCCAAAAACTGTTTAAGGGATCCATACGCACTCATGAAGACATGACCTCATATACTGTATGTCAAATTTTGTGAGCCAACAATAGTACAAAGTTGTGGTTGGATGTTTGGCTTCCATACAATTAGCACACAGCACACCTCTTAATTGTCAAAACTAATGTGTGTAAAAAAGTACTATGAATATTTCAATTGTAACTGGCTCCAGATATTTTCTGGAGAAGAGATGGTGACCTGTATTAATTCTTTACTTCCATAACAATTTACTCTTATTTGAACAGAACAAAACGGTATGAACATCACGCTCTCAAAATTGCCGGTAGGTGTGAATGTTAATTTAAGTAAAGCCTCTCCCTTTTTGTACCCTTAAAATGTCAAAGATTTCTTGCTCAAAGTCAGCTGGGATAGACGTCGGTTCACTTGTGGCTCTTATATGGACAAGGAATATGGAAAATACATACACGGATAACTAACAATCACTTTTAAAGTGTATATATAGAGCCAGCACCTACTTTGAAGCCTAATGAATGAGCTTTTACTAACGTACATTTGTCCAGCACAAGTTAGCATCAGTTACATTGGGTTAGCTCTGTTTATATGCTAACATAGCATCTGAGTGTTTCACTTGCCAGCCATGACTAATAGATTTACTCTCAGTGCACCTGTTAGACTAATGTAGGAGTTTGATTGTTGAATGACATTTTACTGGAAAGGAACATTAAGCCTATATGCTTATATATGCTCCAAGTGAATGTCCATCCATTAAGTTTGGTTACATTTCTCATTAAACATACACTACACCATTTGTGAATAAAATAAAAGGCCACACTCATTTTCCTGGATGAATGTTATTGGAAAAAATAATGTTGCAAAATATAAGGTTGAAACGCATGAGATGTAAATTGCTAACAAAAGACAGAAACCTAAAGATGGCTAGATAGACGGCTAATAGGCTCATCCATCATGAGACAGGGTTCTTTTTTGGTCCAAGCACACTCACGCATTCAGGCTTTCCTCTCTTTATTATTCTAAGTGAACAAGGGTGCCCTTCAAGTTATCCAGTGTCTCGTTTCGGAATATAAAAGGACCAAAAACAAAGCAAAATAAGCATGAAGGTCATTGTGGTTTGAAACTTTCAAAACCTCATGCCTTGCGCAGAGACCCGAATGTGCAAGCAAGGCCAACGGGTCATGACGTGGCCCGTTTCAGCCCTGGCTCGCTTTTGATGCTGAAAAAACACAGATCCATCAGAGGGCCCATTTACAAATGCTTACATGCTTACATTTTGTTACTCTTTCAGTAATTTCCTGGCTCAGACTTGCAGAGTATTTTGCTGTTTGCTACAACAACATAAACTTCTCATAAAATCTTCTATTGTATGCATTTACAGTGATCCCTCGCTACTTTGCGACTTACATATCGCACCTTCAGTGCGTCACAGATTTTATTCATTGAAAAAAAAAAAAAAGCTATGCGGAGCTAATGTGAAGGTTCCCTGCATGCCAGATGGACAAACGAAATGTAAATGCACATGCCACAGGCAATCTTGGAACAGTGAACTACTGCAGTACACATATTTACTTAAATCTTAAATCATTAACCCTTATACAGTAACTGTACTGTTATCCCTTCCCGATTCCATTCCTCAGCTGTAGTCGGGATCACGGAGAGCCGCAGTTGCACTCCAATGGCGCTTGGACTTCAAACTAGAGAGAAGTGTGTAGTTGACCAAACATGACAACAAGTAGTGTTCACAAATGAAATTCCAATTTATTACAAAAGAAATGAAGGTACAAGATTTATATTACTCCCTTTTGTGGCCACCGCTGTTCTTCTGTTTATTCCCCCGTCTCACTAGCAGGTGTAAGTTTCATGAGGAGGCACAGCCAATCTGTCAATCAGATCACGGCCAGAGTGTTGACATGTGATTGGCTCCCAGCGTGACCATGGACCAATGTGAGCCAGGGTTGTAATCTACTCCCGCCCAGGAGTTGTATTCACTATTCGAAGTTAAAAACAAGTACTAAAACAGAGGACCGAGCAACACATTTCCACTAAGGAAATTATCATTGAACTGTTATAATTTTTTGATGAGCAACATTTTGACTGATATTTGGATGGTAATTAGCAGTTTTACAGCACAAGTCAGTCTGATTTGTTAAAAATGGATCCGTAGGAATAGTATGCAGTCTTTTACGTATATGAAACTTTTAAAAAGTATTGTGACTGTGCTCACCAGCCTAAATGGCATACTCTACGTCTGCTTGATAGTGGCTCTTTTATGCTAGGTGCTGCATTAACATTGGCAACAGCAACCGTATAATACAATGTCAGCAAGAGACGTTCTTTTTTAGCTGATTTTTTAGCTGGTCTTTGTACAGAAGGATCAGTCAAGCCATTACACTGACACACATGCTGTAAACAACTTCAAATAAAATGATGACAAGACAATTGTCTTGACATATATGATTTCTTTCTAAAGGTGGGAAAACATTCTAATGTATTAGGTGTCATTTATTATGTTACCATAGTTGCACCAGGCAGACTGGGCAGTTGGGCATCAATGCCTTTATAGTATTTGAAACATTTGCCAGTCTGTGTCTCTACAGTATTTATTATGACTCCACAACATTTGGAAAACTGCTCTGGAAGAATCCAACACGAATTGTCGGCACAGCGAAATGTCCCAGGTGCAAGGAATTATAGAGTCGTAAGGATTGTTGTCATTGGTGATATGGCCGATAGCACGACTCCTTCTTGTGATCGATTTCAGAGGAGGTTTGGAGGCCTCCGATAATCTCAGGCAAATGACTGTGCATTTGATTAATGGTAAGAAGTATGAAGTCATGCTCGAACACAGACAGTTTATGGGTTATTAGATTTAGATATTCCCCAAATTCTTACTCAAAGTTTAAGACCTCTGTGGTTTTTAAATTGTGCCATTGTAATGTTATTGCTGTTTTTCCTGACTGGTGTTTTGAATGAGACCCAGGATTCACAGTCAACCTGGTGGAAAAAGAAATCTTTGTCTTTGTCCTAAAAGCTGTACCCCCGGTGTTTTTCTAAAATTATATAAATCATAAAAAGCCCTGGTTCATAAATGAGTGTTGCTGAAAGACTCTTTCTCTCTTGCTCTGCGTTCACCTCTGGTCCCGCCAGCCTCGCAGTCTCCAACCTTTTCCTGCCCGGGCCAGCAGCAATGGGGGCTTTCTCTTGTTTCCCGGGGCTGGTACTGCTGGATAAACACACAAGCTGCCCCTCATATAAAGGCTCAATTCTTCTCCATCATGTTTAAAAATGGATACAAAGAGAAACTTGTATGATAATTTCTGGCATATGGTGGCAGGGGTTGCCTTATGAGAGAGAAGGAGTGTGTGCATAAGGGGTTGGGGGGCACTGGACAGACACATGTGGGCCTTGTTCTGATTCTTTTCTAACATGTCAAGGTTTTCTTTTATGTACAGCGGGCCAATTTCATCTGACAGCGTGACGGACTGAAAATGTGACAAACGATTGGCCGCCTGAGGTTGCGTGCTGGCATTCGAAGCATTGGCAAGGTCTATTGCGGAATTAAGGGCCGCTGTCATGGAACTCGGTGGCATGTGGAAACACACAGAGCAGCCGGGGATTAAACCAAAATACTTACTTGAAGGAGATCACTTCTCTGCAATGGAGGGCACGCCGTTAAGGTTCACCTTTGATTTGAAGAGGCGGTCATGGAAAAGGAGGTGGAATCTGGCCCCCGGCTTGGAACATGCCAGAGGTGTCACAGATAGCCTGGATGATACCGATGGCGTGTAGATAGCCTTGAGATCACCTTACTGTCTGCTGCCTTCAGCAAAACTAGAGCACACGTTAAATGATGTCATCCTCCTTCAAAAGCCGCAACGGGCTCCCGCAACAAAGAGTTGCTGCTCTTTTTAAAAATGCTTGGGAGCGCCAGGTATATTCAGATTAGGGTGTGCTCGGGATGAGCTGGGTTGAAGCTGATGCATTGGTTAGAACTAGGACCTTTTCATTAATTAGTGCTCTTGAGAGACAGCGAGCCTAGTTTGATGGGTTCTTAGCTCATGCCGACCTGTATTTTCCCAATGTTTCTCTAGATACAATGACTTCTTCCTGCAATAAAATACACGATAGAATAATTGAAGTTTATTAATTCTACTTAGATGTGACCGGGATGATCTCTCATGCGAAATCAGATGGGATAGGTTCCAGCTGGTACTAGAGTTTTAGTCACAGGAATTAGGGCCAAGAAAAAGATATATTTTACCATAAAGTTGTCTGTGAATCTTAGGTCTTTTTCAATCAAGAATGGGTGGATGGATGGATGGATGGATGTTGATCTTGACGTAATTGATGCAAAATGAAGCTAAGCAAATGAGCAACCTGCAGTTGTCCACCAGTTTCTCGGGATAATATATCTGAACATCATTCAGAGAGTTGCAACCGTAACTTAAAAAAAACAAACAAAAAAAAAAACACACTTCATAATTGGTTTCACAGATAATCCCACAATTAGCTTTGATTACATTTCCACAATCTAAGTAGCTTCAAGTAGAGACAAATGATGTCTTGTTCAAAGGCACCTTGGTAATTTTAGGAAGCAGTATCTCACCAGCAACTAACTGCTATTTTTCTTTTGACCACAGCAATACATGGACCGTCATCCTCCAAAAGCCAAGACACCACTGAAAATTCAATTAGGTAGTGTGTATAAACAATGATGGTGCCAATTATTTTCCATAATTTTGATAGCATTGCCATTGATAACTATCAGGTTACAGGTTCTTCTTTTGAGACAAGCAAATGTTTTGCATCCAGAAATGCAGATTTATGGTCACCAGAATGTATGATTATGGACATGTATTCGCATGGCCCAAAATTTCCTGAAAATCTCATAATCAAAATCTCTTTTTTTTTTTCAATTTAGTTGGGGGTATTGGTTTAAATTCCCAAGTGAGGTGCAAATGATGCTTACATGGAAACTAAACCTTCTATGCATTGTCGTCAAAGCAGGCCAACAATGAATTTCTATTCACAAGAAACAGGATAAAACCTAATACATTAGTCTGCTCCTTTTTGCCTAGGGGATAGCTGAGATGACTGGCAGTCCACGGCAGGAGCAATAAAGCAGCTCATTCTTCTGTCTGACAACGCATAGAGCGCACATTCACCGGGCGCCAGCAGACACAGCCTGCTTCACTTTTCTCGGGTGAACACGTATAAAATGATTTCTCTTTTGTACTCTACACAGCTTACCTTACCTTCAAGGATGTGGAAAAACACCACATTAAGTTGAAATCAGGCACTCGATTTTCCGCTTTCACTCCAATAGAAAAAACATTCATTTTTGTCCAAGGTGTGCAGTGTACATAGGCCGTGCATCCTTTTGCCTATACATGCTTAATCTTGATTGATTTTCCCCCTCGATAAAAAGAATCCTGATTGGCCCTTTGATAATTCATACAGCGTTTCAATTCATACCTCAAGGTAATGAATGGGAGGAAGGGGAAAAAAAAAAACTAGCCTTAGAGAGAAATAAAGTCACCCGCATTACATTGCCACTTGTTAAGAATTGATATCTGCATGGAATAACCAAACAGGGTGAAACTCTGTCGCATCAATAAAGAGCCTCACTTCGCGACTCAGGAGGAAACACGCTACTTATTCCAGTGAGTGGCATGAATGTAATGTGTGATACAGTGTTTCCCCACCTTTCACGAGTGATTGGGACTGGAAAATCCTCGCAAAAAGTGAATTCCAAAAAGTGAACCGGCACTTTCACAATTGTATATGTTCTGGCAAATCAAGCAAAATATTGAATGTTTTTTTTTTTTCCTTGCCTGACCTCAGGTGTGAATAGTAACAATATATTGTTATATATTACGATATTGTATAGTGTTAAAGCACATTTATTTACATCTTATTGACATTTATAATGAGGTTTTGAAATGAATAACTGTCTAAATATTACACATGTCCCTTTAAGTCAGCTGTAAAAGGTTACAGCTGCCTATGGCTTAGAACAGGATAAACGGCCTTAGACACATGATGAATTTAATGTCTTGATTAAATCAATGATGTATTTTAACCAACCCCCCCTATTGTGTCAGTTTGCAAGGAACAGCAATAATGTCAAGTGGGTCACGTTGACCCGGGTCTTTTTTAGTCACCCAAATGTGTCTGAAATTGAAAGTCAATATCAAAGTCAATATTTGGTTTTAACCAGTGACTTATGTCCATTTCTTGTCAGGTTCACTTGTTGGACATTTGTGAGAAACTACACACAAAGAAGGAGAGAAGGCATTTTTTCTTTCTCATGCATGAGGAGAACGGAGAAGGACTGTACAAGGTCAATTCTACGGCATTCTGTCTTAACCCTCTCTTTTATTTGATTCAGAAGTCCCTAATTTACATAAAGGTTCCCACCCTAAGAACAACACGGCTAGAAATTATGTACACGTGTCTCTCTATGTGTGTGTATAATTATTACAAGTGTGGCAAGATATTTTGTAGATAACAAGCAAAGTGTCATTGACTGTGGCCAAGCTTGATCAGGCTGGTCGTCCTTCCCACGGCGAAGTTCGAGACAGCAACCTTCTCGTAGCACACAATTTCATTGCAAGCAGTGCGTCTGATTCTCACGGTAAAGCAAGCAGTTTTATTCATTATATAGCAAAGCATTTCGACGTTGCAAGGAGTTATATTTATTATAGCAAATGTATAATCACTATTTTTACAATTATTCTGACATTCCTTAAGAACAACAAAATGTCTCTGGGTCTATATGACCCAGAGGTGTGTGCATTCATCTGAAAGGGTTAACAATTCTGTTATATTATAATTGAAAACCCATTCTTAAAGTAACAAAGGCAATACTTAATGTAAATAAACAATTATTTTAGAACCATGTTGTCATTCAATGCATAAAAGCCCGATGTATGGCTGAAGATAAGATAAGAAAAACTCGTGAATGGCATAAACGGAGCTCATCAATTTTAATGAGTGAATGAGACTTACTGTTTACTGTAGTGACCTTGCATCATTTTTGCACATGTGAAACAAATCCGCTGTTGAAAAACACCCGCACAGTCTTGCAAACCAAACTAACAAACTGAACATGCACTGACATGGAGTAGCTACATGAAATAGTGAGCTGGTGGTAATGTTCAACGCCACTGTTGTGCCTTTTGCTCTCGTCTGTGGGTGCCTGTGTTTGTCCTCATCTTGCAAGTGAGGGCAGATTAGAAGCCTGTAGGGATGTTGACATGAGATAGGGAACCCCTATGCCAAACAGCCCCAGAAAACTGATGTGAGAGATAATAACGATGTAGAACGCTGATGTAAAAGTTTCCGGCCTGTAATTGTGACTCCAAACAACCTCACCTCAGTACTGCAAGCATTACAACCTTGAATGAATTCGGCATGTGGTCCACACACAAGCCTTCCAGCGTATCCTCGTATATTTTTTTTCGTGCGGTGATGTTATGTCAACATTGTTTGGAAAAGTTGAAATGTACATTTGCCATCCAACACAACATTCAAAAAAAAAAAAAAAAAAAGAACAGTTTTTTCCAAGTTACACAATCAGTATCATTTGTCATAATGTGATCGTTTTGGACAGTCAGGGTTTTAACTGTTTGAATAAGAAAGCAGTGCGTGTTATGAACTAATGAGCTCTAAATCATGAGCCGCTCACTGAAATATGTAGTTTTAAATGTACCATTTTAATGGGAGAAAATTATTGTAATAAAATACAATACACTGAAGCATTATTTGAAGTATTTATGCATATGACTTTTTAAAATTGTCTCATTTTTTTCAAAAACAATAAAATGAATGTGCCCATTTTGACAAAGAAAGGTGCAAATCACAGATGCCAAATTCAAGGACCAGGGCCAGATCTGGCCCACCACATCATTTTGTTGTCTTCAGCAATTAAACATTTGGGCTGGGGGAAACGACAAAGATATTTAGTTCCCAATCTCTCTTTTGAACAGTTATTATGGGCTGCTGATCTTAAAACTATGTAAGGGTGTGACAAACTTTAAGATTTTGTTTGACATCACAGTCATTCCGGCCCTCTGACAGACAAAAATATTTCTACAATGTGGCCCATGCTAAAAATGAGTTTGACACTCCTGGTGTAATTGGTATTATGATCTTTTTTTCATGTAAGCAATAAAGGTTTCAAATCCACCTGGCCTTCCTGTGAAGAGTTTGCATGTTCTCCCCGAGCCCGTGTGGATTCTCACAGGCATTCTGACTTCCTCCCACACTCCAAAAACATGCGCGGCAGGTGAATTGAACATACTAAATTGTCCTTAGGGGTGATTGGGTTTGTGAATGTTTATTTGTCTCTCTGTCGGACAGCAATTGGCTGGCAAACAGTTGAGGGTGTCCCCTGCCTACCGCCCGAAGCTACCTGGGATAGGCACCAGCAAGCCTGCGACCTTTGTGAGGATAAGCGGCTCTAGAAAATGGATGGATGGATTAAAAAAAAAGTTCAAAAGATACTCAAGTAAAGTATACATGGTATTCACTGATGTCACGGGATGACTCTCGAGTTATGAGGCTAGCAAATTGTGTCTTGTGTTATTTTGTCATGGGAAATGTCACGCTCATCTTTTTCTAACATCATTTCTGTGAAGAAGACTTATGTGGTAGGTTTGGAACAACAGTCCTTGGGGTGTTGTACATTGAAACTTTGTAAATTGACTGAACTGATAAGCCTCTGTCCGGATTTCATGATGACATTCATGTCTGTTCTGAGGTAAGATGAGTTAAACTACAACTTTATTTTTATACGTATATAGTACATGGACGTACTCCTTTTTGCTCTACAACATGCTGTGATAGGGTCACATTATCGTGTACTTTCTGCTTTTATTGTTTGCTATGTCCATCTATATAACTCAATTGTGAAAAGCATTAGAGGCGTAAAGTAAGTGAGTTCTCTGAGACGCCCTTGCTACAAGTAGGCTAAAAACCTTACACTGTACATATAGCATATGGTATTGAGTTTTGGGGCAGTACATATGAAAAATTACTCACACTATTTTAAACCTACAGGAAAGGGCTATTACAGTCATTATTATGTTTGTATGTAACATGTTTCTTTTCTGGTCACTCATTTGTTTTGCTGTGTCATATTTGTGGTGTGTAACAACAAGACATTCCAAAGAAGCTTCTTTTCACATGTTTCTTCACCCTACTTCACCACCTGTTGAAGTGCTGAGTAAAATGTTCTTCTCAGCTATTGCAATTGCTCGCTGGCCTGCATGTTTCTTAGCCACAGAATATGTCCCCCGGCTCAAATGGCCCGGTTTGAGTACGTTGAGTACGTCATATGTGTCTCTAGATACTTGTTCCTGAAAATTCTACTGAAGTACCGTAACGCTCATTACTTCCGCATCAAACCATTAGTGACTTCTTTTTGTATGATGCAGTGCTTCCAGTTTAAACTAATTTTACAAAAATTACTGTGTTGATTATGTCTCATCCTAAATGTAAAAACAATTGTATGAAGTGTCACTCGCCATGCAGAAGGATAACTCAGTTCAAAGGTCATTTTGCTTGGCACACACACACACACGCGCACACACACAAAACACTCACTCCATTTAAGATCTATGTGTACAGATGTACTTCAAGTGGATGTGAGTTATGATGAAATGTCATTGTTCTGGCTGCTGAATTTACACAATTTACGTTTGTGAACTGTTTTGGCCTGCCACGAGAGAGTCTGACTGAGGTGCTTTTGGGCCAGTCAGGTCCTTCTCGCTCCAAGTTTGCTGCACACAGAGGTCCCGTAACTTTCTGTGTGACATGTTGGATCAAAGAAGACCTAGTGTAACGTGATGGCTGTTTGCCACCACGTGTATACAGCCAATGTTTTTTTTAAAACGATCACATGTTTGGAATCTTGAGATGTTTTGTTTTGGATCACAATATTTACTCTTGGTATTTAAATGAAAAAAAATCAGGTATTCTTTCTGACTGTACATCTCATTGGGGTAGATTTGCACAATTCAATTTTATAAATCCCTCCCTTTAAAATAACAATATTAAGTTTTACTACGAATGTCAGGTGGTGTTAATGTACATCTGTATCATCACTTTTAGTAGTGTGCAATGTTTGCTGTCTCTCAGCACGATATCAAGCCTGTGGAGGAGATACGAGAAGGCATAGGAGAAAAAGTGGAAGGAGCCTTTGTGCCGTGAGGAAGGTCATTGAAATTAGATCGGTGATTTACAGCACACAAACATATCAATTTAGCATCAGGTGTCCAGTTAATAGCAAACAGATGTATTCATTATTTGCAAACTCCTTCCATTTCTTCCATGCTAATATAAACCCCAATGTGTATTCAGGTGAGGATCCAGTTGAAGCCTGAGGCAGATAGGACCCCTGCTGTCGCTACACTTTTTGGAAAGTTGGAAGAATTTAATGTTCCCATAGCCTCTAAGCCAGGTGCCATGCTTGATTATTAGGAACAGGAACGCTTGGCTGATTTAGATTCATGTATTTAGTCACAGTGAAGTCAGATCCTAATCCACTCCAATGCTTTTCAGTGCTTTCTGCAGCCAGCGATGTCATCCCCAAATGTGCTGTGACATTATTGGACAGCGGAATCTCCACAGGAGTGTCTGAGGTGTCGCTACAGCTGTCTGCACAGCCGGCAGAAAAAGACATTTTTTGTCACCTCCCATGACGTCGGTAGGACACACTTCACACTGCATTTTATGTTGTCAGTCCATATATGCAACTGTGAAGGGAGCGCGGCAGGAGCTGACAGGTAACTTTTTGTGCTCCAGCTCCTCTCAAGCGCCAATTCAAACTAAGTCACCGAGCTACATTTTTACAAGTGCCAAAGGAAGTAAGACAGTTAGGATAGGCCGAATTTCAGTTGCGTAAAGCTGGATCTGAGCAGTGTATCTGATACATTTAACCTTGCATGAGCATCATTTGAAATGATTTGTAAAGGTTTTTAATTGTTTCATGTAAGAACTCATTTGGTATGAATAAACAGGTGCTTCTGTGGAAAAAAACACACTTAGGTTTTACACTTGGATCTACAGATGCAGCAATTAACTGACAATTGATGATCAAATCAATTGATCATTAATTTTGAAATTGTGCTTCTGTAGAGAAAGTACACTTAGGTTTTACACTTGGGTCTAATGATGCAGCAATTAACTGAAATTGATGATCAAATTAATTGATAATTATTTTTGACGATCGATTAATAATTTAGAGACCTAAAATTGTCAAAATCCTCCAAAACAAAACAGAAAACCGTTTTTGGAAATAAGAGCTCTTGGATGGCTGCTGAATATCAGAAGATCCTCACTCTCAAACAGACAGATGTATTAAGCATTGAAGCAAGCTCAGTGGTTCCCACACTGGATGTTGAATCCCATTTTCCAGGACAGACGCCTGTGCTAACCGATGAGATAAACGTTCCCACTGATGAGCGTTATAAATTGTTGAACCCACTGGCCTTATTGATTATTATGTAGCAGAAAAAACATTGCATTGAGTGATTAATTTTTTAGAATTTTGAAGCCAGAATGTTCTGCAATTCTGGAAGGACCTGCAAAGATAAACATCCACTTTCTATGCTCCTTTTTACGGAGCGGATTTCAATTTATTGGGCAAAAGCTGCTCTACAACCTGGCATTGATCACCTTTCATTCACAGGGCATAGACAACCTTTCACACTCCCATGCTGCCTGCACGGTAGTCAAGTGAGTCATAACATACTCAATAATCTTTTTTTGGGGGGAGCGGGGGGAGGGGCAATTAATGTTAAACATCTGTTGCCCACAATCGGTATCAATTTTATGTAATTCAAGGATTGCATTTTAGTCAGTGAACTATCACAGTCTGAACATTTCTTGATCCATTAAGGTCTGCATTCTTCTTACTCATACTTGGCAAATTCCAAGTAAAGCAAACAAGTCTGACTCAGGTCGATTCATGAGGCAACAGAAGAAAGCTGTATTGAGTCATGGCTGCTGATGACGTCGCTGGTTCCCCAGGAAATGGAAAGCTGCCCACCTTTTTTTGCTAATGGCACTAATGGCATGTGCTGAGGGCAGATTGCAAATGACAGTGCAAAAAAAATCTTGATACAAAGTAAACATTTTTTATCAAACCTTCACTGATGAGACTCCTTGCAGCACATGTGGTCAGCGCCACTACAAAACACATTTATGAAGGGATTATCTGGATGAGCTGTAATAATATGCTCAACTGTTTCCCGCATGCTGCTGCCATGACCACAAGGCCACCAAACGGAGGAAAAAAAAGGCAAGAAAGCAGAGCGAGGGAGCGTGCCAGATGGAGCCTGTGGACGAGAAATACAGAAAGCGGTGGCAGGAGTGACAGACTGAAAGATGCCAGAGAGTCGGAGCAATTCAAGGAGGGAAACAAAGAACATATTGTCAGTACTGGTCACTAATCGTCTCCTCTTAGGCTGCCAGGGACAACAGGTGAGAGCAGTTTGACTCCCTGCAGGCTCCATGACGGACTGTGTGTGAGTGCGTGTGCGTGTGTGTGTGTTTGTGTGCGTGTGCCAACAGGGCCAGGGGACCATAGGAGAAGTCTGGCAATGCCAACTCAAACGGCAAATGAGGAGTGAGAGCCCCTCAATCATAAAGTTCTTTGCAGAGATGCCAAGGTCCGGTCATGTGTGCGTGTACAGTGCATGTGTTCAGTGTAGAAGATAATATTTACAGATCTTCAGAGAAATGTTCCATCTCCTCACACCAAGCAGCAGTAATGGTGAATGCACTAAAAGCGAAAACACGGGGGTCAGTGCACCCAATGGAAAAAAGAAGACACTTTGATGTTAACAAGAGTGTGTGTGCTTATTATGTGTTAACAATCTGATAAAGCATGTGACCCGCAGCAGCTGCATACAGAACTCTCACCTATTGGAGTGACCGTAGGAATTGGAGGGAGATAAAATTGTAGAAGTGTGCCAAGTGCATGTTAAAAGAAATACTGTAAGTTCCAATCTTGTTTTTTCTCATTTCCAAACAAATGTTTCTCACATACAGTGAATTTGTTTGATACAAGCTCCAACTGTTACACTCATTAAACCTGCATTAACAGACAATGATGCAACCAAATTGCAAACCAAATGTTCCTTGTCATCAAAATCTGAGCTGATTCACTGGGCTACACTGACAAGTCAGATATGATTTATCGACAACCAATCCATTACAAAATGAATAAATCATTCTTTTTGACCATTGATTTATCAGCTACCTAAAATTGACCAAATCTCCATAATTTTAACCTCTCAATATTGATTAAATTATTATAAATAGATAATTATTAATATAAATAATTGAATTAAAATCCATATTTCCAGATTTTGTCAGATTACTACTGGTTGTTATTATGTTGAATGTAAAAAGGACATTTACAAACATCTGATTTTACTTTGGGAATCTAAATTTTTGCCCAATTTTTGACATTACAAAACAACCCTCAAACCGAATCATAAATATTATGTTTGTACAATTTTATATGCTGTCAATCATTAAAAAAAAAAAAAAACAATGGATGAAAATTAAAACTTTTGAAACTTCTTTCAGTAATTCACAAAATAATCATGAGGTTTATTGATTGCTCAAATAGCAAGCATAACATTTAATGCTAAAATTAATTTTCTTCCCTGGAGTAAATAACTAATTAATAATACAACTAAGTAGGTTAATTTGTTGATTTAAGACAAGACTGAGCCCTGTGCAAATGAATTAATTTTTAGTTGACAGAAGTGACAAGATGGTGAATATAAACGGCTTAGTTTTGCTGGTTGATTCAGGTTCCACAAATATTAATAACATTGTCATATTTAGACCAGTGGGGATGCAACATATTTTTATAATGACATTTTTTGACTTAATTTCACCTTGATAAAAACTCCTGTCAAAATTAAAAACCGATCCATACCTAATTAAGACTAAGAAGGCATTAACACCATCTGTGAATTATAAACACAAATTTCTAAAAGAGCATTGATAACATAGCTAAGTTTTGTGTATCATGTTGACAAACTAATGATGCTACTGTGGATGTGTTAAAAAGCGTGATGCCGACAGTTGCTCCGGTGCCCACGCTCACTGCAACATGTTTTCCTTTGAAGTGATAGCGAAGGCTTAAAGCGCTTCAATGAATGAGAATGAATGTCTTTGCTGCATCGTTCGTGCACACCCGTGCACCTGCTTCAATCAGGCAATAGGAAAACGTCATGCTACTAGTGCTCTAAGAATTGGGGCACTGAGAAATGTTTGAGTGCAGAAATAGAAAAGTGATTGAATCCATATTGTTGGATGAAGAGGTACGAGTCACGAGAGCATCAACGATGAAGCCGTGTGTACGGCGGTATCCCCTACAGTCAGTTACGATAACGTTTGCAAGTGCTCTCCTCATGCCTCTCTAAATATAGGCCAGGTGACCCAACAGATGACCATCAGTCGGAAGATCACACGAGCGGACAAATTTAGCAAGATTAACTGCCTCTTTTTTGGGACTGTAACCCAACACCCCCATTCTGCCATAAATAACACCCAGAGCAAGTATGAACTTCAGTCAATTGGATTCGAGAAAACAGACTGTTTACGTGCAATGAAGAATATTTCTATTTAACGTGTGCTTCTAAGATGGTTACCGAGAAATTAAATAAACAAGTTGGGAATGCCAGAAATGTTACGGTGTTGACGGGCAAACAAAGTTCAATGGAGCAGAACAAATAATGGTAGAATCACAAAAGGCAATCCTGACAAACATCTGGGGACTCTGTGTGTGTGTGTAGAAGATATGCGTGTGTGTGTGTGTGTGTGTGTGTGGGGGGGGGGGGGGGGGGGGTTATTTATCCTGGTATTCAAGAGAGTGGGAACTCATGGGCCTCATCCTCATGATGGTCACAAGATTGTGCCCAGCCTCTTAATCCCCTGTATTTATATTTAGTTTCCATATTTATTTAGTAACATCAGACCAAAACAAAGCCTATTAGGTGACAGAGCTTGAATATTTCATGTGTGTTCCTCGTGAAAATATTTGACAGTATATGTTATAGTCTGGGCTACTTAACCAGAAACTTGAGCAACGTTTGATACGAAAAGCTGAGCGATAGGGGCCGGTTTGGACTCCCTGAATTAGCTTGTTTGTCAAAACGCAAAGACCTCTGAGGACATTCCACCAAACAAACACCCTGGTGTGCCAACTTCAGCACTCACTTGTTTTTCCCCTCACTCATAAACACTCAATATGTTTGGATTATGAGCAAAAATATCTTTAGTATGACCCGATATAGCTACACAGTAAATCTGTGGCAACTGCCTTACTTAATGTAAAATGGTATGTCGGTATTGGACATTGAGTGATTGTATAACTTGTCTGTCAGTTTATGGACTTTGGCACCAAAGTGCTCCAAGTCTCACTTTGCATAGTGAAAATTGCAACCAGTTGGAGAGATGCTAGTGTGCGGTGTGACCCTGACAAGGGCACATACCGCTTCCCCATTTCAACGTGCATTCACTTCAACAAGTCTCCAGTCATGCCTGCATACCTGAACAGGTGATCCAGTTCTCTGTGTGTGGTAGGCAACATAAATTACATATGTGTGGCAGTGTGGATTGAATTTGTGGTTAACAGGATTTGGAACGATATCTTGTACGATGGGAAAATATTAGAACACCACAAGATTTATCGTCTCTTCACAAAGGAGATCTTTTTTCTTTTGGTTGTTTTTGCGCTTGTCGGCTACATGTTAATGCTCTGCATGACAGTAAAACACGCCACCGAACATGGTGAAAAGGCCAGCCAACTTCAAAATGATCCTTACCATACCAAATAGCATATGGACATGTTCGCCTTGTTATATTTATATTTCGGAGCTGTCTTGGGTGGACAACAATGGATGACGACTCTTTCTACGGCACAAACTGTTGCTCCAGGAGTAAGTCTCGGGTTGTGATTCTTCATACAAAAAACTCAACATTGAAATGACATTCAGTCGCCAACTTGAGCCACTAAAAATCACCTTATTAGCTCACATTTTATCATATGTGTATGTTTCCAGTGTTTGCCGGGGAATCTAGCATAAATTAGCCACTAGCTAGCAGCGGGTGAAAACTCGATATCTGCTGGCAAGAGCAGTCTGAATAATTTACAATTGCAGTTTAATAGACTCAAATAACTCACTGACACTGACAGCCCGACACAGTTGCCGTTCCTACTGATCACTTTTCATTACAAACCAGGCAGACTCAAGAGTGTGATGTTTGGTTTTGACGTCATTTCATCTCTTTGACCAATTTATGTAGAGAAAGTTGTCTAAAATGTTAATTTAATTTTCAGTCTGTATGCATTTTGTTGAACTATTCAGTAAGATTAAAGGAAGCTGATACTGAGCCTGACCTCCTTTTAAGTTTAGATGCGCACGCTTGATACTAAATTTAATTGCAGTCCGCTCAATTAAAAACATTTTTTTTTAAACTAGAAAATGCACACAAGATATTTTTATTACAAATTTTGTGAAAATCTTGTGTGATTCTCGGAGACGCAATTTGTGAAACATATCATCTCATGGGTTTTGTGTCTCATCCCGTCCCGAGTGTTTAGTCAGTTAAGGAATAATATACTTGAATGTGCCACAGAGAATGATCAAAAACTATTAGGGAAAATTCAGCCCCAATGTGAATGCATGAGGAATGGGTGACTAAAAAGTGTTGAAATTGGGGGAAGCACATTTTGAAAGAGAAAAATAGCAGCGTCTATGGTGAGAATTTTAAAAATATGTTAAAATTGGAATGATGTCAGTTGATGAATTCAATAGATGATGATGGATGTCAAAATACGGAAGCAGTATCACTGAAGGTCTTCCACATTGAACACAATTAGGACTTTAACACTGTAATTAGCATGTCATTTTGATTGACGTCAAAATTTTGTTTACGTCACAGTCATAGGAACAGAACTCCGTTGTAAATCGAGGACTCCCGATGCATTCATTCTAAACTTTGCACTGTTGGATTTATATGTTGTTTTAGCCAACACCAGCACAAAGTACGTCAACTGTCAGATAAAGTGTTACTGTAGATAGTGTAAAATGACGTCCTGAGCCTTACTCAAACCCAATCATGTACCTACAAAATGATTACTCCCACAAAATTTGGAAGAACTCCCCTCCCCTTGCTGCTTGCATGACATCACCTGACTGTTGCCAGCTGTCACAGCGTGAACACACTGCAGACCTGCGCTCTATCTGATTGTCTCCATAGTGAATGAGGAGGGATGACCATGGATGGCATGAAGAGTATGCGAGGGTAATTCCGCATCATTGGATCACAGTGGGAAAGAGAAATCTCGTCTGTTTAGAGCTGAACACTGCTGTCGGGTGGGCACATGCAGAATGGCTTTGAGAGATCAATCTACTCGCATCTTATCACAACATTTGAAGAGATGAGTGTACCCTGCCTCTTATCCAAACTCAGCTGGGAAGCTTTCCTGTTCACCTCTGACCCCACTGAAGACAAAAACTATAGGAAGCGAATGGATATAAGTGAATAAAATGTGATGTCGACAGACAGGAAGCGGTCCAATGTGCATATACTAAAACAGTACTTGGAGCCAGTCCAGATTGTCAATCGCATTACCATTACAAAGAATGCGATAAGTACCAGATAATTAAATCAAATTTGATAGTCTGAGGAACCAATACTAGGCGGCAGCTCTTATTTCTGTTTTTGCCTTACTGTCATCCAGTAAATCAAATGCTTTTAGAGCACTTCTTAACCCCCCCCAAACACACACACACACACACACACGTTTGTACTGTAATCAAAGCAGATGAACATATGCACCACATTTTTTTTTTTTTAAATGGAGAAGGGGCAAGTAAAGTGCTTCCCTGCTGCATTATCCCGTATCCCTACTCCCTCTCCCCGCGTTTGAAGTGATGATCTGCAATCAGCCTCTAGCGGAGGGGGGGAAGGAACATCAGGCAGCTTTAAACGACTCAAGCTGACTCAGGTTTAAGGATATCGTGGCTTCTTGAACTTTTAGCTGTTTCCTTGGGGTTTTCCTATTTACGGGGTAACATTTGATTTCAGGTGACAGGTGAGCAGAAAGAAGAGTTAAGATGTAAGCGAAAGGGCAAAATTTAAAGCCAACAAACACATTTATTTGGATGTAAAAATGTTTTTATTTTTGTATGCAATGGAATGTAGGTCTTACCATCTTTGTACATATCAATTTCATTCAGGTGGAAGGAAAAAATACCTTTTCTGAGTAGACCGTGTTAAGAAGTTATGCATTCTAAACTCAAAAGCACAATGACAGTGAAATGTTTTACGAGATAACAAGAGGGATTTATTTCACCACAAGCAGCATTCTCTTTGAATAATATGTCTGACAAATTTCAGCAATAGCAATTGCGCTTGGTGGAGAGATGAGCTATGGGTCTTGGACTGTTTACAAGCTGTGTCCTCGTTTGGCCAAAAGTGATGTTTCTCTGAGTAAGTGTTACGGAAAGTCTCGCAGAAATGACGGTAAGTCTGAGAAATAGCCCCAAAGTGATATGAGAGAGAGAGAAAGAAAGAAAGGGACAAATTGTGTTTTCTTGAGAGAAAGAGAGAAGAGTCTGGGTATGTCCACTCTCATGCGATGTATGTCAGGGGTCTCAGGCTACCATGGAAAGAATCACACACATGCATGCACACACACACGCACACACACATAGATCCAGTTGGATTGCACAGCAGGAATTCACTTATTTGTAGAAACGTGAGGAATTCAAGCAATGAAGCACAGCAAATTGAACGTTAACCGAAAAATAAACACTTCCTGTGCAGAGGTGGGAGCGACCCCGCTACCACAACAATGGTCGTATGACTTCCATCCAAGTCTTAATTTGAGTCTTCATTCTTGTAGGTTAACCTTGACCCTGCTGGCGAGCTGCCTAACTGCCTCCATTGTTGTTACAATAGAAATGTTCTCTTCTACTGCCCTGACCTTAACGTCTCTCCTGCATGACTAGCTCTCACTTTCCCTGATCAGGGAAAAACCTTTTTGTTTTGACCGATAGATGTTTACTCACCTCCTACGCCCTCACAGACCTGATGTCATGCATGTGGTGGACTTTTCATGTTTACCTTCAAGAGCACTCACCAGCTGCAATGTGGTACGGACGCTACTGTACAAGCTTAAGGATGGTGAAACAAAATTACTTTTTCTAGCATAGGGAATTGATCCGCTGCCACGGCACATGAGACATCATCATGATTGCAAAAATAGTGGCGGGAAGTTCTACACAAAAAAGCAAATACATCTTGGTAACATCAACGTTTACTTACGAACAAGCAGGTGGTCCTTAAGACACATTTTCATACCAGAGGAGAGCATAAAAAAGTAAATTAATTGTGTTAGCTGAAGATACATACATACATACATACATACACACACACACACACACACACACACACACACACACACACACACATACGTATATAGTAATTATAACTAGAAAATGTGCAGTTCCTGAAGAATTTGCGCTAGAAAATGTGCAGTTCCTGAAGAAATTGCGCGTGAAGACGAAAATGCTGAAGGGAGAGGCATTGAATGGTGGAATGATGTGGAATGTTTAAATGGCTTGAATCTGTGAAGTATGAATTATTGGGATGTGTGAATATTAGTAATGATGAAAATGCAAAAGGAATTAATTGAATGATGTGAAATTGGGAGGCTTCAAATGTGAAATGTTAAATATGCCATTGAGAATGAATTATGAATTATTATAGATGAAAATTATGGAGTTGGGGGAAAATACTGATGTTTATGAATTATTGGAACGATGGAAATTGTCCCTAAGGCAAAATGAATGAGTTAAATGTTTTGAATGTGTAATGGGAAAGCTCAAAATGTGAAATGTTAAATCTCCCATTGGATTAGAATATTGGAATATTGAAGTGAAACTATGGAATTGTGGGAAATATTCAAATGTATAAATTATTGGAATGATGGTAATGATCCATGAGGTGAAATCAAAGAGTCAAATATTATGAATGTGAAATGGGAAAGCTCAAAATGTGAAATGTTAATTCTCCCATTAGGAATGAATGAGGAATCCTCCCATTGAAAATGAATTGTGAAATATTAAAGGGTGAAAAATATGGAATTATGGGAAAATATTGGAATGTATGAATTACTGGAATGATCCCTAAAGCGAGATGAATGAGCGAAATAGAGAAATTATGAACTGTAATAGCTGTAAATATAAAATGTAAAATCACCCAAGGTTGAGTCAATGGGATTTTTGGCGTGGAAAACAGGGAATTGTGGGAAATCTGTAAATATTTGGAATGAGAAAAATGGAAGCAGTCGTCGCACGATTCATTTGAATAATTTGGAACGGTTTCGCCTTCTCACAATAAGGACAAGGCAACCGCATCAACGTGGTATTACATTGACGGAAAGGAACGCAAATGTAGGATTACCTAAGGGTGACAACGCAGTGCTGACTTTGTATTGAACAGGCAGATGTGCAATGCTTTTATTGGTGTCTGGCAGCATCTAGTGGCGGTATGTGTTGCTACACGTCAAATGTGAACGCTTTAGACTAGAGCATAGGTGTGGAACTCCAGTCCTCGAGGGCCGGCATCCTGCATGTTTTCCGGTTTTCTTTCCCCAACACACCTGATTCAAATGATTAGCTCATTAGCAAGCTCTGCAGGAGCTTCAAAATGATCCCAATCATTTGAATCAGGTGTTTTTGAGGGAAAAGGTTTGAAAACATGTAGGATATCGGCCCTCGAGGACTGGAGTTCGACACCTGTGCTTTAGAGTGTGCTCAAGTGCGGGAGTTAAAAGAACGTTCTCCGGGACTGGTACGGGAACCCGTCTCGTGACTTACGTTACGCAGCACAGTAAAACAAATGAAAAATGATTATGTTTTAAAGAAAAAAGCATCCTTGGTTCACGACGCTTTTGATAGAACAATACAGTATATTGAGGTAACGTTGTGCAATGAGCTACAATGCACAAGAAGGCACACTTAGTTTGTTCCTCATTTCATTGTTTTATAAGGCCTATAAGTGGTTTTCATTCTAATATTTACCATAATTGGGACTACTAATGTATGAGCAAAGGTTACTGAGAGACTCTGGCATGTTTCGATTAGAAATTCATAACTCTTCTGGAAACCGACCAGTGCAGTTACTGCAGCAATGAATTGGAGTGCTGCAGAAAAGTACACATAGTACGTTTTAAACAGTTTTCAGCTGTAAACCAAACAAGACATATAATACTATATTAACCTTTAGACAGCTGTTGAAATAATTGTTTAAGCTGCTATCATACAGTCAATCAAATTAGAAAGTATTATCTTATTTTTATTAGCGGTAGACTTTTTGTATTAGGATTCTGATTAAAAGCAGCACCATAGTTTTAACTATATTCCATGGTTGTATTGCTTATCCCCAGGGGCGTCAATCAGGGGGGACAAAATGGTAGGACTTTGTGAGGGCCACAAGCATGTTGCAAACACACCTCATTTCCTTCTCCTCTGGTCGAAACAATGCTGATAAACATTTCCCACGGTTAAATATCGGTAACATTACACATTCCACTCTCGTGGTGGCAAGGAACTTGTTGACTTCATCGAGGGCCCAGATTATGTACAAAGTCCCTTTTTATATACTTTCTGGAGAGTAGATGGGATGTTCAAAAAATGACGCACGTCTTCGATTTCCATGCCATGGTTCGCGAATGACCGTTCCGTTCTGGCCGGTTGAGCTCGTCAAACAACCCGCTGTCAATCATCTCCTTCTGCCAAGAGATTGTTACTGCTCCTGTGCTGAATTCCTTAAAGAATTTTTCATCCTTGGCATCCAGTTCAACATCTCCGACTTCCGATGTGTCATTGAAGCAGTCACTGTCTTTGGCGTACACCACGTTGGACTTGGGCACCCAAGGGGGCTGCGACCGCCGCGCCTCCAGGAGATGGAAATTAATGCTCTCGAAAAATGGGTGTTTTCGTGGGTCGTCGCCTCTGGTATGACAAAAAATACACGAGGGAATGTGATGAAATGAAATCAACAGCGGTAGATGTCGGGAGAATTTTCTCATTTACGTCCATGGTGTTACTTGTCGATTCAAGCCCTAAAATTGTGAGGTGGACATGATCACTACTAACATAACTTGCTGCCGCCTGACCTAAAAAATAATCAAAGAATTGTTGACACAGTCACACTGACTAGACATTGGGATGACAAACCCAAAGAAGATTGGAGTATTATTGTTATGATTTTTACTTTTAAGCAACATGAGAGCATCGCTATTTTGGTGACTGGCCTTCTTGCATTGACGCAAAATTAATGGCAAAACCACAACTACCTTCATAGAAACCCAAACTGTACTTACTGGCACCCAAGGCGGTGTGCTATTTTTTTCTTCAGGAGGCAACAAATGATGTCTTTGGTAGCGGGGTCAAATCGCTTGTGATGAAACTTGCACAGGTCTTCAAGCGTGCGGCGGTTGACCTCGCTTTTCTGCACCTTTTCGCGGAAGTCTCGAAAAGGCAGGCGTGCGGCCACCATCTCGTAAATGCTGCAGCCCAGCGCCCACCAGTCCACAGATGTGCGGTAGTACTGCTGCGTCAGAATCTCAGGGGCCATGTAGCCAGTTGTACCGGCCTGGACAAACAAACGGACACATACATAAAGACAAAGGGAAGTTATGATGAAATGACAAGATGGAGCACTGCCATAGTGGATGTATCATGAGCACAGCCTTCATGTTACCAGACTATTCTTTGAGAAATATCTTAGTAAGTGCTCACAGCAAAGTTGACGTGAAAGTCAGGCAGCTTTTAATAGGATTCATTTGGGTCATGCAGATGCTCTATAGCGCTTGTCTGTCAGCACCGGACTAAGAACCATTCTAACTGTATCTATTTCTGGTAAACCCCTTTGCATTAAGAGATGAACGCACATGCTGAAAACTGGTCTAAACACACTTTGGAAAGAAGGGCATACACTGTCGTCGCTATTCAATAAGATTGAGCCATCTAAATTCATGTGCAACTAGAAAACAAGTTTTGAAGAAACTGCGAGTGATTGAATGAAAAAAAACATTGACGAATGATGCGTAATTATATTAGGCTCTCCAGCGTGTGATCGAGACCTCGCAGCGCATCTGTGAGCAGCCTTCGCCTCACTGCAGGACATTTACCACACCAGGGTTTTGCGGAGGACACACAACCTCATCAGGGGCAATACGCACCCACAACACAACCTGTTTGAATTGCTGCCATCGGGCAGACGCTACAGGAGCCTGAAGGCCAGGACTGCCAGGCTGGCAAACAGCTTCTACTCACAGGCCATCCGGATTCTGAACAAATCCCTCATGCACTAATCTGCCTCATCATCAGTCACTTTACCGCATGCACACATGCTCCTTACAACCCTGCACAGTGCAGGAAAGCGGTTAAATACATAATATTTTGCATTACATGATACATGAGGAATAATGTTGATTATGTCCTTTGCCATGTTGGAAAATGTTCCCAAGGTGAATTGAATGAGCGGAATATTTGAATTTCAACTTGAAATGATGGAGTGGCGATTCCACGATCAAAGGTGTAGGGGTGCTAATCTCGGTGGACAAGCAAGATCAATTGAATTCAGCAACAAATTGGAGACGCTAACACATGCTGTACTCTCAGCATATCGTCGCAAGGCATCCTTTTCATTTGTGAAAAATGGACTGGGTGGAACAAACCATTTTTGATGCGAGAGAGGAGGGTCATTGTTATAATGTTGTTTTTAAAATTTTATGTTTACGCAAAATGTAAGCTGACAAGCTGAACCACTTGGTTCAGTAGTTTGTTGGAGAATGGACATTCATAAAATAAAAAAAAAAATAAAAAAATCTCCTAAATTTAGAAGGTGCAGGGATCCAATCTAAGGGTGCTTGAGAATCCCCCAAAATAGTTCTAGAACCATAAAAGTTCAACGTTAAATGTTCCATTGAAAGAAAACATCACTATTTATCGTTACCCTTTCAGCATCCAGACAATAATTAGCCCTACAACAAATGGATGCAGTGCAAAAAGTTTCAAAGTACAAGTCAAGCAAGGAGTTAGGCCATCAGACCTTTTGGCAGATGGTTTTCCCACGAGGCAGCTCGACAGCCAATCCGAGGTCTGATAGTCTACAATGGCCGTAAGCATCCAACAGCACATTCTCTGGCTTTAAATCTCGATAGATGATGTTCATGGAGTGCAGGTGAAGGAGGCCCATGGTCATCTGAGCGGCGTAGTAAACCACACGGTCCATACGGATGCCACGCTCTCCAAGTTCATAGATGTGGAACCTGAGGTCTCCTCCAATCATCAAGTCCATGACTAGGCACAAGTGGGTGTTGTTATCGTAGGCGTAGGCCAAGTTCACAATGAAAAGACTGTTGACCTTCTCCAGGATCTTTTTTTCCTGAAGGGCCAACCTTTCACCACCTTTCTTCTTTAAGCGTCTTTTATCCAGCTTCTTGCAGGCATACAACTGTCCTGTAGTCTTCACCTGCACAGCGCACACCTGCAACATAGAAGACTTTTATTATCCCGCTTCTGAGGTTTCTGTCGCACATGACTTTCAGGCAACCACAGTGATTTGGAAACCTACCTCACCAAAACCACCTTTCCCCAAAGTCCGAAACTCATGAAAGTATTCATCACTGATCTCCTGGCTCTCAAACTCCTTCCACTGAAGAAACCTGAAAAAGAATGGACTTCTCCGGTACTCCGAGAAAGGTTTTCCTCGCAGGAAGTCTCTTGTGGCTTCCCTCATCCGGCTCACGGTGGGCTCATCGAAAATATTGTTTGATGATCGCGTGCATGTTTCCATCGCATCTCCTTTGAGAAAGGATAAAAAACTCTTGGATTCAGGGTGACAGAATTTAGCAAAGATGTTCCGCCCTGCTTTTGCATGCGCATTGTCATCGCTAAAGCTCCATCCTTCCAGCTCCTCCAGGAACTCAATGGCGGCAGCGTACTGTGGGTTACAGCTAAGGAGGAACTGGCGGAATAACTCCCTGCCAATGGGTTGCTGCTCGCAAAGCGACTCGTACTGCTTCTCTTCTGGTTCCTGCAGAGTTGAGGAGCTCTTAGGCAGGGGTAGAGTCAGCGAAAGTCTCTCCTTCTGGAGCTCGTTGCGGTCCAGCCGCTGAGCCCTGAGGTAGGCTGTGTTGGCCACCAGTTCCTTCACCAGCTGGTCACTCATATCGGTGGCCCCACCTATGAACTGTGGGGCCCTGCTACAATCCTCTACATGGTCCAGGCAACCAGAGAGCACACGCTAGCACCTGCAAGCATCCCTCCAGTCCTGAATCTCCTCTTAAGGCATTAAAAGTGCCACTATCCTCTGAGATTTATTGGCCAGCATGGAAAGCAACTTACGCGGTTTGAACTTAAGAGGCTTTAGTTGGGCCTATTTTTAGGAGCTGCAAAGCGCATGTGTGCAGTAAGTGGGCTGCCACCTCACATCACAAAGAGCACGTTTCAACCACAGACTAGAATTCTTAAGTTCCTCAATGAATTTCAAGGGGCTAGAACATATGTACGACTAGCCGCATAGCGGCGACCTGCCCAATCATCCAAGTAAAAATCAGATGTTAATGTCATCCATCCATCATCTTAGCCGCTTATTCTCATGAGGGTTGCGGGCGTGCCGGAGTCTACCTCAGTTGTCTTGAAGTACTAGTAAGCACGGTATATCCTGAACTGGCTGCCAGCCAATTACAGGGCACTCAAAGACGAGCAACCATTCGTTGCTGTGCAAACACACCTTAAGGCAATTTAGAACGTTCAATGTACCCACCCGGCAATTTTGGGGGGAATGTGGAATGTGCCCAGAGAAAACCCACACAAGGACAGGGAGAACATGCCAATTCCACACAAGAAGGCCTGAGCCAGAAGCAAACCCACAACCTTCGAATGTGGGGCGGATGTGCGAACCAGTCCGCCACAATTCAATCAAATAGAAAAGTGATACGAGCATTAATACAATATGTTTTAATACACTAAATATGTTGAGCTGCTAAGCATGCTGACCTATGGTATACTGAATTGGATTGAGCATGTTTCAAGAACACAAGGTGGTGGGGCCACCCTATTTTTATACATGTGGTCTTTAGTGTCAAATAATTTTGGCCATTCATGCTCCAGCACTTTTTGCAATGAAAAGGCAGTAAATGACTTGAAAGGCCTTGCTTCAAAGAGGATGGAAGGGTGGTCTTATCAGCTAAGTAGGTGTTCTAACTACTGTAAGTAGGCCATTCCAGTCAATTCAGTGAGTGTGAATCTGGGGCAGCAAAAAAATCCAATTAAAGTGGAGAATAGCATACTAACATTGCAGTGTGCTTTCTTTTTCAACATTGTACATCTTCTGTCCTTATTCTAGTTCTGCTGTTAAGTTATATTTATAAATATCAAGCGAACAATACTTAAAACATCCAACACGAGTCAAAAGTCAAAAGTCAAGAAGCATCTTCACATGTCCAAACATATTTGGGGTCAAGAAATTCAAACAATTAACTCTTGAAGGCTTCATAAAGCATCATTGAAATCATAAAGCTGAAAAGACCAAGCTGTGCTGTTATTCATAAGGTGCCTACTTTGAAGAACATCAGGCTGAAACCTTGTGCGTCATTTTTGCCTAATTCTTTCTATCTTTTCTTTCTTTCAAACACCCATACCATTGGTGCATTCCACACGTGTTACAAGTTATTGATGATACAAAGTGCTGAAAATGGCTTCCACTTTTTCATGGTGCAATGCTAATGGTTGAATAAACTTGTCATTTTTTGGGGGCCCTGCAAAAAAATGGTTGATTCTAGAGATTAAGTATTAAGTTTTTTTTGTTTGTTTACCAAAGAATTTCAACAATATTTCTTCATGATGCTCGAATGGGCCTGAAATTCTTTTATCCAGGAGTAGAAGAACTCTTTTGTTTGGTACATGCATCAACACTCCTTATAAAGATGCTTAAAACTATAAAGATGCTTAAGACCTTTCTTCATAAAAAAAACTTTTCATGTACACGTTTTACAATTCAGGAAATTTTATATCATGAAAAAAAACAAAATTAGTCCAACGATAAAAAGAAGTGCATTTCATTTTACCAAAATATCCCTAAAAACAAGCAAAACTCATCAAATTAAAGCTATAAACAAACTTTTATTTCTGAAAATTAGTCACACATTTGTCATGGCAAACACCCCCACGAACATAAACTGAAAAGCTAACAAATCACCACACGCTGCAGAGTGTCATCCTCTTTCTCCTTGCAGGTAAATCGTCAGCCACGAGTCAATGTGTGTGGCATCCGCCCGGTTGGTTCATTGCCCGCTTTTGACAAAGAGAGTCCTGGAACATGCAAACAAATGGCCGAGGCGAGTTGCAGACAGCGGCTCTGCACGGGGCTTCACAATGATCACGGCCGGATCCGCGTCCACCCTCGGGTGCGTACAGGTGAAGTCTGTGAATCACATCGCCAAGGTTTCTGGCCTTATTTGCCGATTCTCTGAACCACCCAGTCCTGCTGGCAGAGCGGGCAACGATTGTTCTGCTTCACCCAAAGGGACATGCAGCAGTTGTGAAAGGAATGGTTACACTCTCCCCAAACAACTGTAAAACAGTGGAAAAGGTTATATACTGAGATGAACAGTAAGGCAAAAGAGTATGTGATCAAACTTAAACAGGTTTTCATAGCTTTGAGATTTTTTTTTTTTGGAAGTTTATCTTCCCACAAAAAAAATGAGATACAAATACTACAGTAGATCATGAATTCAATGAAATCAAGAGGCAGCCTGTTGACTACAGAATAGCCCACAATTAATTTAGGTTAAACAGTGGGAACGTCTGAGCCGGGAGATGTAAGATAAATGGTAACCATAGAATGGTAGACAGTGTTTGCTTGTTTTTGTCACAAAAACAAAATAAATAAATAAAATTCAAACAGCTACTATATTTGTCATTCATTGAAATACTGTCAAATCTCTTCGCATGGGTAATCGCCCAAGCAGACATCCATTGTTTTTGCTGTCCACCACACACACATATATTTCTAAAAATGCTATTGACTTGATTTTTTTTTACAAGTTGAAGGTAACAACCTATGCAATTGACATTTGTAAAAATTTTTAAAAAACAAATGGAAATAAAGTAAATTAAGTGCAATAATATGAAATAACACAGGAAAAAAAAGTATTGGGCACATTTGCTGAAATGTATTTAGTAATTTGTACAAAAGCCTTTGCTGGTAATTACAACTTCAAGACGCCTCCTGAATTGAGAAACAAGTCTCATACGATGCTCAGGTGGGACATAGGCCCATTCTTCCACAAAAAAATCATTAGGTCCTGAAGGTTCCTGGGACCTCTCAGATGAACTCTGGTTTGTACTTCTTTTAATATATTTTCAATTGGATTCAAGTCAGGTGACTGGCTGGGTCATTTGCCGGTATCATTTGCTGTTGCATGTTTCCACCCTCAAACTTTACAGTAGGTATGGTGTTTTGGGGGTGATGGGCTGTGCCATTTTTCCTCCACACGTGGCGAGTATGATTGTGTCCAAACAGCTCGATTTTGGACTCACCTGACCAGATCTTATTCTCCCAGTACTTTCCCGGCTTGTCCAAATTTTCAGCAGCAAACTTTAAATGAGATTTAACAAGCTTTTTGTTGAGCAATGGTGTGTTGCGCTGTGAGCGTGTATATAAGGCATTGTGGTTGAGTGTATTATTAATAGTTATTTTAGAAACAAATGTACCTGACACAAATCTTTTTTTTTTAGTTCACCACAAGCAATTCTTGGCTCTTGAACAACTAACTCTTCTTACAAGTCTTGTCACTCCTCTGTCAGAAATCTTGTGAGGAGCTGCTGATCATGGCTTTTTAAATGGTGAAATGGTAACAGTAAGAGCGATATTTAGGAGTTTAGTATTCCCTCAGTATGTTTAGCAAAAATAGTGTTGCACATGTCTTGTAAAAGTCCTTGCTCTTACTAATCATGAAGTGTTTATTCTGAGACCTTGATAATGTGACAGCCTCTTTTAGGCCTTCAGTTGGATCAAAACCAACTAGGATTAATTTGCACTGATTGTTAGCAGGTGTTTTGACACTTGTTATAGAATCCCTTTCTTTCGGTGTTCCCTGCTCTACTTCATATTTTTGCACATAATTTAATTTATAGTCATTTCTGTTTTGACATGTTTGCATATATCAAATGCATGGATTGTAGCCTATATATAGTGACAATATCATGTCAATAACACCTTTAGAAATGTATTTACTCAGGAAACAGGTGATGTGTTCACAATTTATTTCGCCCACTGTATAATAAAACCTCAATAATGGAATCTGAGTGTGTTTAATTTCTGGATATATGCCGGTCGGGTTATTCAGCTTCATTATAGTGCGGTTCTCCCAAAGACAGTTAAAGCATACATACAGTAAATAATTTATTTCATATATTTTAATCACATCGCGCACTCTTCTTAAGCTCGTAAATCGAGGAACCCCCCTGTGGTTTATATTGAAGTGTTCGTCCACTGTGCATCTTCATGGAATTATTCGCGTTGACTGCTAAGCAGCTAAACATTTTTGTGTGTTATTATACAGCTGACATCATCTTACCGACACAGTCCTCTTGCTTGTTTTCCGCCTGGCATCGAAGACAAGCATCTATAAAACGGAGGAGCATGGTTACGTTTGACGTAAACGACCGACCGGCATTTTGATGGTGGGCAGCTGGGCTAAGCTAGCTAGCTAGCATCGACAAACTCACCCATTACTTGCACCCGGCAAATGGCGCAAGTATCACATTCAACATCCCAACTCCACATAGCAACGGCATTCCACTTTTTAAGTGAAAACATCTTGTCCCCACCCGATTTGGAACCCGAGGAAGTGTTGTGGGCGAGAACTATTCCGAGATCGTCACCGTCATCCATGTCTGCAGCTCTGATCACAGCGGTTAGCTCAGCAGGGTTAGCTTCGGTATCCAAAATGGACGGAAAAGGTACAGGTCCAACTACTGGTGACCTTTCCACCGTTAGAGGGCGCTACAGTTAAATTGGTCTTCGCGTCAACCAAATGGGATGTTAAATCTTTCAGTGAACGACCGGTAATTCATGTCTAACTAGGTTAACGACATGCAAATGTTACTCCGATGATTATACATCGGTTCTAATCGACTTCAATATGATTGTAAAAAGTGTGTTATACATTGCTGATGCACAAAGAAAAAAGCACGTTGCATTTGGTGCCTTTCTGTTTCCCGGGTAGGCACACTTACACTAATAAATACTGTTGTACATGCAACATACAGCAACAAAGCAAGAACACAGAAAAATCGAATTCCGGTTGTCCTTGAGAGAAGCATTCTTGGCAATTATTCCTGCTGTCACTAGAGGCCGCCACGAAGTACTCAAATAAATTGTCAATCAATGAAATTTCATGTCAATATCGACATTTCACATAGAAGTACAGTAATTTATATGACCGCAAGTTTCCACTGAGCGGTGGTAAAACCTTTCCGAAGAGCTGCGTAAGAGGTCATCCGTTATGGCCGGCGAAGAAGTACTGTAGATTATGATGTCTCACTGAGAAGACAAACAAAATACAGTAGTTTGAAGAACAACACAACGGTTTATATTAGCTCCTTATGAGTCAGATGCCTGATTGTTAGGTAGAGAAAGGGAACATGTGCCAATTTTTGACTGGCTTCCTAGAAAAGAAACAAAACATTTTTTTCATAAATTAGTACAAAAACGGCTGAAAATCCCATATGACGGATACTATTGTTTAACCGGAAAAAAAACATACCCCATCAACAACAGACAGTGGTTAAAGATACAACAAACCTTCTCTTTAAAAGGTACAGAACAACAGTTAACGGGAATACAGCTTTGGACAAGACACAGTCCATTGAATCTAACTAGTGAGTTGAAGTTGGCCAATGAGACTGGAGAATCTCTGAATGGTATAACTCCCAAATTGTCTTAATATAGACTGACATTTCTTCTGAGTATGGATGCATACATTCTACACAATAAGCTAAGCTGACAATTATTTCTTCAAAAATTTCTTTTTGACTCAAATGAAAAGCTTCCATGTAGCCTTCTTAAAAAGAAGTGTGAGATGAACTGAATGCATCATACAAGCTCATCATAAACAATGACAACATTGTAGTAGTGTGTCTGAGAAAGTTCCAGAAACAGCTTTGGCATAATGTTTATTGAACATTTGGTTAAATTGACACAAAAAGATCAAGTATAGAAAATAAAACATTTGTGTATAAAAAGGGACATGTTTGCAGACATTCAGAAGCAATGACCTGTGCCTTGACAAGTGAACTACATCCATCAAACAAATGGCAAAGAGAAATTCCACACATTTATAATCAGTATTCTTTCAAGTTAAGGAAATTGTGCTTCAAATGAGCAATTTGTATTTGTTGCTACAAATACAAACCGGACCATGTTTTGTCTCTCTAAAACACACAACAGATGTGGATGTTATCTCCCTTCTGGGGTAACTTTGCCAGTTTTCCCCCATATTTTAATTGTTAAATATTGCTATGAATATGGCAAACATGGCAGTTGCTGTTTTTTATCCACGCACTGACCAACGGAAAAGTGACAGGCACATTATTCTAATCAAATCATACTGTCGCTCAAAATGGACTTGCAGGAACAGAACAGAAATACACAATTTCATGTTGTTACCAATGTGCACAAGAAAATGACACAAGCAGCTGGACTATGTTCCCTTCTTAAATTCCACAAGCGTTGGTGTACAATAATTCAGTGTCCGAGTTTGAAATTTCAATAGTCAGAATTTCCCTTTGAGCCTGCAAAAGCCCAGACAAAAAAGTCAACTGGATCAGAATTTCCCTCTAAGCCTGCAAAAGCCCTGACAAAAAAAGTCAGCTAGAGTTGTACCAGCAGAGCAACACATGACATCAATAGTATTAAAAAAAAAAGGGGGGGGGGGCATACAAAACCTTTTTTGCTGCATTAAATATAAAAGACATATTAGAATAGAAATAAATGACAAACCGCAAACAAAACCTACCAAAAAAAAAAAAAAATGAGGGGGGTTTGTCCAGTACTGTCACACTTCCAATAGCAAATTCAAGTTTCATATTCTCCTTGCTTCATGTGGGGAGTGAATGGATAAGTGGTGTCAAGCCATAAAAGAATATGATGGAATGTTTCACTGGCGTTGCTGACACAAATGATTTAGGGGAACGCTGTACAAAAAGATATTGAAAAAAGTGAGTATCATTACAGTGGCACAGTTTCCTTTGAAAAAAAAAAAATCATGTGCTTTCAGCTATCAAGGTTGTTTGACAATTTGTTTCCCTTTGTTGTGGCAGTGAAGCTTTCAGATTCCTCCATTGGTGCTCAAAAAATGTTCAATACAGAGATTGTCTGCGGTCAAGTTCTTGAGAGTTGTCCTTCATCGTATGTAGTCATCAGTTAAGATGTGTTCCCGTACCAATATGAGCCACAAACGGGTTAGAAAAATAAAATAAAACACATCCACGAAATCTGCCTGCCACAGGTCATGAAAAAGTAAAGGATATGTTATTAAAATGTATATTACACAAATATATAGATATTACATTTCTTTCCACTTTTAAAATAGTTGTATTCAAAATACATTAATTTTGTTTTTCAAGTCAAGGCTATGAAATTATCTTTGGTCACGAAAAATATAAAATCAATCAGCTATAAATGTTACTATACAGGGTTCAAAACAAAAAAAATCGGATCATGGAACTGATCAAAGTGGGGAACGCTGATACACCAAGTATCCAGTTATCAGTTTCTCATTTGGAGAAATATTAAAGTGCTTTTGCATCGTTTACAGTATTTCCTCAGCAAGTCATGTGAAAAAGAATCCAAAGAAAGGCAGACTGGCTTTTTCCTCCGTACCTTGGAAAATGTACACATTTGTTCAGAGGTGGAAAGATGATAAAACATTATAGTGTTTCGGATGGGCCATCCTAACAGCTGTTCAACGAAAACTGAGTGAATACAATTAAAATAGCAGCCTACTCACACAGCTGTGGACATGAACTATGAAGGAGGCTTTTCATATAAGAACTACAAGGCGTAGGGAAAGATGACAGGCATAAAGACGACAACGCCAAATGAGGGCCGATCTCTGGCTTTGCACGGAGGAGTGAACAACTTAACTTCCTAATTTCAGTATGTCAAAGCTCCTCCTTCTTCTTCCACCAGACATTCGCTGGACTTCCTTCACCGGGACTGCCGAAGAACAACCACTCGTGTCACTGGTGCATTCTCGCTGGTGTTCAGGCCTGGCCCACCTCGGAGGTTTTTCCCACTATTGGGTTGTCCCTAAAAAAACAAGCATTAGACTTTAAAAAGAGTTGGTTTTCTTGAAGCGGAGAAACTAAGCGGCAGATACTCACAAACTGCCGTACTGCGCCGCGGTGTCACTTCGGATCTCATGCTGCCGTTGAAGCTCTACCATGATGTTTCGAAGCTGTTTGAGAGTCTGAAAGGTTTCTTTGGGTTCCTGAATGGTAAACTTGGAGTATTCCTCCTGCTCCCGCTGGGGGCCCTGGTACACTGCCAAACTGGCACATGCGTCTGCAGCAAGTCCAGGAGACAAAAATCATCGTTAGTGATCATTCAAAGTGTCTTTGTAACTCTGGGACGCGACGGCCATAATTTCACAGCACTCTGCAGTCCTAAGATTTGAGTGTACGCCTGGCTTGACTGAAACACAATTCGTCCATTAGATATTATTATTCATATCATGTTCAGAGTCAAGGAAGGGATGGAGCCTACCATAATTGAAACATAGTTGGACATACAGGTTCTCATAAATGTGTGGCAATTGCTTCATTATAAATCAGCTTAATACGGTTTAAGTCTGAAAACTGTGCTGGCTAATACATGTTTTAAAGTTCACCATCTTGGTCTCATTTCTTATAGAGTAAAACAATCGTAGACCATTGAGGTCCCTTCTCCAGGCTTGACAGTTGGTGTCATGCGTCACAGTCATAGTTGGCACACCCAATTCCGCAACAGAATCAGAAGGCACCGATATGAGAATCAACAGCCCGGTGCAATAGTAGAAAAGTGAGCAAGTTCCAATTTCCAAAGTGAAGAAAAACGCCAACTTTTCCACTGATGCATGAACCAAGCTAGAGCAAGGGTTTACTGTAAACCAGTTAAATAAGATTATGAAACATTAAGGCAAGAAGTGACCGGTGATGACCATGTGAGTGGGTGAGTACTGTATAGTGACAAACACTGGAGATCAATGTGAACATTAAGTGCTCGTTCAGTGATTGGCTAGTTTTGACACATGCAGTCACTTACCAATTTCATCAATACTTCCATCAAATCTTACTAACATTTCCTTTGTAAGATGACTTTTTTTAAACTTGCGTTACAATTAGAAATGGTAAAAAAAAATGAGATGCCCACATGCATCAAGTCCTCCCAGTGTTCTACTTTTTTGAATTGTTCTCTTTAAAATTGTACAGTCCTGTGTTCAACTGACATT
Organism: Hippichthys cyanospilos; assembly: GCF_059441005.1. NCBI lineage: Eukaryota > Metazoa > Chordata > Actinopteri > Syngnathiformes > Syngnathidae > Hippichthys > Hippichthys cyanospilos. The sequence goes on along the minus strand of NC_142379.1, from coordinate 15,397,497 downwards.
TCTTTTTACTGTATTTTTTCTGAAAATCCAGTCCCCAACGGTCTCTCAGTACTATAGGTATACTAAATTGATTGGACAACCTTAGACACTGACCCTCTATGTTTTGCAGCTTGGTATCATTCGCAGAGAGGAGGGTGAAAATCCGTTCTGCCTCACGATCACAGTCAATGTCCAGCTGCAGGTTGGCCTGCATGGTGCTGAAAAAGTAAAGGTCAAGGTGAGAGGGATGTTGATGAGAGTGAGTCAGTGATGTGGCAGTGTGAGATGAAACACATCTGCCGTCATAGGAACATAGTCTCAAAACAAAGACATTTGACTCTAACCTTTCCTAATCACACGCACTGTTTTCCAGGAAAAAAAAGCAGAAAACCACATATTGATGAACATTTTCCCTTAGTGTTTGTTCTGATCTACTGTAAATGGCATAAACAACACAACATGGGCGAGAAAGGGTAGCTTCGTAGACCTGGTGTTGGTGTGGAGAAAAGACTCACATGGTGCAGGGCTTACAGCCTGGTGAGTTGCTACTTTGGCTTTTACAGCACTGCCAGGAGCCACCGCTGTAGATGGATGGATGAAAAGAGGCCAAACGGCCTTCATTACAGCGACTGACTTGGCCCAGGATATCCAGCCACTCGCAGACTTCCACACAATTTCGTGCCTGCACGTACAGCTGCTTCTCTGCATGAACTACCTGGAACATCTGACAATACCAGACACATTTCCATTCTGAGGTCATACTGGTAAAAAAGAAACTAAGCACTTGTGTGGTTTTTTTTTTTTTTTTTTTAAAGAAACTGCTACTTATTGTTAAGCAAAAAGAGGGCATCGCAAAGGTTAGAAAACAGAAAGGAACTGGCTTACATTTTTACGGTTGAAGGCACTTTCGTCAAGATTCTCTACTGCCTGGATATTTTTCACATTGATGATCCAGATGGCCTCTTTTCCTAAAAAGTAGAATTAATTCTCAAGGAAAAATATGACAGCAGGCTATTTAAAAAGCCACATTTGTTTTGATCTGTGATTGAATGCCCCAAACTGTATTTTTACCAAATTATTTACAAATTACTGAGTTATTGTTTTAGCCATTTTACCCCTTTTATTAAAAAATAATTTAAAGCAGTAATGCAACCTCCACAAAGATTGCATTCAATCAAAACACTAAAATAGCACTGTACCAGTTTCAACTCATCTGAATAAAGAAGATGTTGAAGCCAAATTTGATGCTATCTGCTGGTAATACCAAGAATGACCCTCTGACAAAGTGAAACTCAATATGTGGAAGTGGACAAATTTTTGTCAGGGGCTCATTGCTGTTTTAGTTTGTCTCAGAGGGTCATTATGATTTTTAAACTATGAATGCAGACTAAATCCACCCCAACAATACAGGTATACAACAACTTGTTGGATGACTAGTTTTTAAATCCCAAATCAAGCAAATAGTTTGTTCAACTGTTATCACTTATTCTAAAAAGGCGTTTGGTAACAAAAAGTAACTACCGTATAAGTGAAGACGTATAGGAAATTTGGTGCAGATTTTAGCAAGCAACAAAGTACCGGTAGATGATTTGCTACAAGTATTTAAAGACAACATAAAATTAATTTCTGAGAGGGACTTCTGAGTTTGTCACCCACACTCTAGTACAGTGGGCAACAAGTAGCAACTAAGAAATACTGTACATGTCTTTATTTAAAAAAAAAAAAAAAAAAAGACAAGCTCAACAGTGATGGGACATTATTATCAATATGTAAATACTGGCAGAGATTGATCTAAATTAATTGTTACATGCCAAATTTATGTTTACTAATTATAGTCAGAGGTTATTCAAATATCAGTTACTTCATGTAAAGGAAAACCATGAATTGTTAATAAAAAATATGTAGGTAATTTATGAAAATTCATTAAAGGAGTGTAAATCAAACCGGTAGCGCTCATAGCTCTCGCATGTGAAAAATGTTGATAACTTATGATCCAGTAGATTCAACTTTTCAGGTAAAGACGAAGAGTATATCACTCACCTTTATGTTTGTGGTAGGAAAGCTCTCTGTTTGTCACTCGAAGCCATCGCTTTTTGAAGTTTCTATTGCCAAGTCGTTTTCTCCTCTGGGCCCGTTTATGTACTTCCCTAAAGAGTCACCAGCATGCCCTTTTCACTTTCTGTTTACCTTCAAGTGCTGCTACTTCCTTCCACTTTGGATTAAACTACACATCCAGTTTCACAGAATATGTCAAATTGTTTACAAAACCAATTTGAATCAATTTTGAAAAGGCAATTTATAGTTACAATCCACTTATTTGTGTTACTAATAACAATTAAAAAAGTAGCTCGCAAATGTCAGTCTGACCACCCGATTCCAGTTTAAAAAAATAAAAATAAAAAACTCACCCCTCCTTCAGAACAACTGCATCTTCCAAGCCACTCGACTCTTTGCTGACATTTGAAGATATCTCATCAAGAAACTAGAGTCAGAGTCAAACAAAATGTAGGTTATCATTCACAAGAGAGAGGATGACTAAATAGATTAAAACAGGAAACATACCTTTTTTACTTTTTCAATACACTTATCTTCTTGGAATGATTTGAAGAAGTCAAACATGTATGATTCTTTGAAACTAGACTGGAGGAGAGGATAGGAACATCATGTGATTGGGTGATTGAATAAGTAGATTGTATTCCAGTTTTTGTCATTATAAAATACAACACAAGCCCTCAGAGTTCTTCCTTTACTTTGAAAATGTTAAATCAATGTTAAACACAAACTACATAACTTTACTTTTTAATGACTATTTTGTTTCAGTCACCAATTTTAATTACAGTCTAACAAAGTTGCTTACCAATTTTTTTGATAAACTTCCCCAGCTGCCCAGAGTCTGGATGGTTTTTGAGATCAGAGTGAGTGTGCGAGTAATCTCAGGATCCTAAAATTAAATATTTATTTAACAAAACATATATACATATTTAGTCCACCCATCAGATGGCAGTTCACAATTCTACTGTCATAAACTTACAGGTTGATGTGAGCGGAGCTGGTAAGAGTGCGGCGAATATACGGCAACAGCAAAGAAGCGCAAGAACACAAAGCTGCTCACAGCCGAGTACTGGACGTGAGGGTCAGCTGGTGAGAGACAACACCAAGTTTCCAAAACAGAATAATGTAATCATCTTCAATCCCAAATATATATTTTTAGGTTTTATTTCTAAGTGCCAATATTCAGACACAAGTGTATGTATGGTGATTAGATTCTGATTTGCCAACGTAAGATGTGCGCATGCCTAGCTTTCACTAGGATAGCTTTGAACTTCTTTTAAAGTGTTTCAAGACAGACAGGGAGGGCATTTACCTGGAAAACGCTTGCAGGCTAAGTTTCTCAGTGACCTGAAGACAGCACACATTGACGGAGGGCAGTTGGCATTAGACTGAGTGATCGAGGAGAAGACTTTCTGGACATAAACCTGTAAATTCTCCTAAAGAAAGAACAATACACTTGCATCAGTTTGTGAGCATATGATTGACAAATGCTAAACGTGTAAAATTCCACGGAAATGGGCCGACCATGATTGGCGGATGACTGATCGGATCACCACTTAAGTAAATATTTACCTTGTTGACCTCCACATTGTCACCTTCTTTTAGTTTATTGGGGTCAATTTCACAGGTTTTATTGGACTCACAGATCTATGACAGGAAAGGGAGTTCGGGTTATTTGAGACATTTTAACAAATGATCCAATAAAATGTATTATTTTAAACATCAATGCTGTTTTGAGCTGCAGTTTGAAAATTACTTGTCATGTACAGCTTCACATACAACATTTTGTGTTTATTTTCTTGTACCTCATCTATTACGGGCTTCAGCGTGACAGCAAGATAATTCTTTCCCACGATCTTCATCATGTCATCGATGCAGCGCGTTGCCAGTGTGTTACCTCGGAAGATAAGGTTAGCCTCCCTACATAGAAAACAATTATTGCAGTTCCCTTTTTTTTAAAAAAATAACAAACATAAGATTTTTCAGATTTTGGTTAAATTGATATATCTGAACAAATCAAACAAACAAAACAGTTGCCCCTGGAGAGCTTGTGGTTCTAACTCCCCAAAAGTGCTAATAGATATCATACAACGAAAGGAAGTAGCGTCACAAAACAGCATGACAAAACTTCTCTGAGGCAATACAAATGCAACACAACATTTATAATAGATGAACACTGATAGCCTGAGTCTACTGTGTATGTGCTGCAAGTGTGCAAACTTCTTACTGAGTGTTGTCCAACTCTAATGCTGCTACAGCAGAGACAAAAGGCAAAAAACGATTATGATGGAGCAGCAGCCGAACCATGGGGAGGACGGCTTCATATCGCTCTCTACAAATATCCCCCAGGATGTGCGCTGCTGATGCAGAGATGGGCTGAAAGGATGGAAGAGGCAACAGATTTGACTTTATTGGGGAGCATGTGCTAGACAGCACTGGTGAAGATGAGATATTTAGTAAAATTCATACAAAAACTAAATTCAAACATTAAAAATAGGGGAAAAAAATAGGCACGTCCAGAAATATCTCACACAATATTCTTAGGCTTTACATTATGGTACCTTCACGTCTGGAGATTTGAGCAGCAAGTTGCAGAGCGGTGTGTAACAGGCAGATGGCAGTACTGTGTCTTCTATGTAGGCCAGCATTAACCGCAAGGATCCCAAATCATCTGCTTTTGATTTGCTTCCATTCCCTTTAGGTTGAAGAAGATACCTAATAAAACCAGAGATACTTTGTTGTGATGTGAGCACTCACCAGTGTACAATCAATCTTCCAATCACATACGGTAGCCTGAGTATGTATGGCATTGTCTACTGTATGTGTGCCCTGCGATTGGCTGGCAACCAGTTCAGAGTGTACCCCGGCTATGAATGAAGACAGCTGGGATAGAGACCAGTAAGCCCGCAACCCTTGTGAGGAAAAGTGGTTTAGAAAATGGAAAATGGGTGGATGGATGGGTCTCCCCAATTATAACACGATTTCCATCTATCTTTCTAATTTCTATCGGCGTAGATAAGTTCATAACAGGGGCTACTACGGACAGCGATGACATATACATGCATGGGGGCCTTTCCATGCATCTCCTGCATTTGTGCCCACCTGGACCTATTGTTGCGGCATTCACACTTTGGGAGGTTGGTGAAATTGTACGACAGTTCACCTTGGCTAGCAACTAGTGTAACTGCTGTAAATCTGGACTCAAAGCGTGAATTGGCTAAGTAAGTCTAACAAGTGTAAACAGGAACTACAACTGTTGCAGAGCGAGATTACTCTATTGCCATTTAGGATGACGCTAAAATTGATTTACCTTCATACTGCATATCTGCATCATATGTACATAAGTATACTTTAGACTGCTTAGATAAATGTGTTGCCTTACTTTCCATTAACACTAGTCAAGCCCAGACATCTGTGATGAGTAGCATGTTTTAACTCCTGCATTATTATATATTTTAAGGTTTTCAAAATATTCATATTGGTACTGGTAAAAATAGTTCTTTGAACAACTCATCATAAAGATCACAAACTGAAAAAGTTAATGAAATTGAAGAAGAGAGGTATATGAGTTGTCTAAAAATCAAGTTTAAAACAAGTTTAGTCCCTTTTTTTGCTGTTGTTTTTCATTTTTCTTTCAAAGAATCTGAATAGAACAGAAGATCCCGAATCCTAACAGGAAGCATCCAAATTTCCCAACCCTAGTTTTAACGACTATACGTGCTATTTCTAAAAATGGTATATGTTGACAAACTTGACAACAGGTGCAAAATCTTCCGCCTTTATTATGCATCATACTTCTGTGCTGTGGTGTCCTTACCAAGCTTTGTGGATGTGATTATTTCGCAGGATCTTCACAGGCACCCGTGTTTCCCCCAGAAATACATCTTGTGCCAGATTCTCATTATTCCACATATCAACTCTGCAAAGGTACATGATGCGATTACAAACACATGCCAAATATAGAAAAGGCAAATTGCAGTACGTAAGATACTGCACGAATTTATCACAGACACAACCAAGTCAAAAACTAAAAAAGCTTTAAGTATATTGTTGGTTTCAATACTGCTTTTTATCACGGTTGATAAAAACCAATCAAATAAGCATGCAATAGTGCCACTTCAAATCTAAAGCTCAAAACCATGCATGAAGGTTTACCTTTGAATTAGCCTAGTCCTACCCCGTGTGCTATGGGTCCATTGGGATTGATGCCCACATATCCTTAACCAGAAACCAAGGCTCTTTATCAGCACAGTACATGCTCAATGAAAAATCTCTTTCTACTTGAGCACTTTTCACTTTAGTACTTTAATCTACTTGATAGAAAATCATTTATGGAGGGAGAACATAAAAATGTAAAGGTGGAAAATGAACTAACTTGATCTCTAGCTTTTCAATGTCTTCTTCCTCTACTTGGAAGTGTGATTTTTTGGAGTAGCTGCTGGACCGTGTAACCTGAAAATAAAAATATATTTGAACTTAACTTACTTAAAAAAATAAACATTGTCAGAATAAGGTTTGAAATAGCACATTTCACATTACTGTTTGCAATATAAATCTGGGACTGTGCCTCATGTGAACACATGGAATCGTTATGGTGAGAATCATGCGCCAACCAATGGTGCCAAATGGTTTTTGAACGACAGTTCTTTTGTGTCACAGGTGTTTGATCCATGAAATGACCAATACATGTTCTGGTTCAATTAGAGCTGGTGTAAACAGTCGTCCTTATCATGCTGTTCACATTTTGACATCACGAAACCAAGGCAACACCTAACAATGGCTCAACAGTCCCTTGCCATTGTGATGCTTCAAACAGGATGGTCTAAGACAGAAGTGGCCACTGAGCTTGGAGTGTCACAGTGTGTCATCAGCAGGTTGTGACAGAGATATCGAGAGACTGGAGTCACAGAAAAGCGTAGAAGTGGATGTCCTTTGGCGACATCCCATGCTGATGACTGCTACATTGCGAACACTGCCCTGAGAAACCGGATGATGAATGCCACTTAACTCCAGGCACGTTCAAGGGTCGTCACCAGGCGAGCTTTTGGTGGTGGTGGTGTTACATTGTGGGCAGGGGTGTCCAGTGGCTACAGAACTGCCCAACACTTAGTGAATGGTAAAGTGACAATCCCATACTACCTGAAAATCATCCTTAATCCAGTGATTGTGCCCCTATATCACAGGTCTCAAACTCAAGGCCCGGGGGCCAGATCTGGCTCGCCACATCATTTTATGTGGCCCGCGAAATGCTAACTATGACTTCAAGTTTCTGGATAAAATACCAAATTGCAAGTTGTCATTAACTTTTGCTAATTTATTGTTACCAATAGCCCTTTTGAACAGTTTTTAGCAGCCTCTGATTTCCAAATGTGTAAATGTATCGTACTTAAAAATGTATTTGACGACAGTCATAATGGCTTTTTTAACATTTTTAAACAATGTGGCCAATGATTGAAATTAGTTTGACACCCCCGCCCTACATGATCAATACAGGCCAAGGGATCCTGTTGTGTACCTATAACGAAAAGATGTCTCCGTACGAGTTCTTTTTTTCAAAAGAAGTCTCGACATGAGCTCTTTTCACCTGTGAAGCCCTTTGAGACTTTGGGGATTCAGGGCTATACAAATAAAAGGTGATTGATTGATTGATTTGCTGAATGAATAAAAAGCAGGCGGGGACGGCTGGGCTTCTTTGGTGAACATGAGAATGGGAGCCAAGCCCTTCATTTGCCGGTAAAGAAAAGTCCATCTTGGTTGGTCTGAGTTACTATTTTGCTGCTTAGCAGCTGGGCTTGTCTTAGTCGTCTTTCATAGATTTCTCTGACAGAGAGGCAGAGGAGCAGAGATGATGTACACCAGACTGTTGGAAATCTCTTAACTAGATTTCTTTTATAATAAAATGGTATTTTAGGAGTAAACTGAATTGTTATGTTTGATCGTGTACAGATCGAGTTGACTTCATTTGACTTTAATTCAATGTCCGGGCTGCTGCTCATATGAGCGCAGCTCCGCGAGACTTCAAAGGAAAGGGGTAACTGTTTACTTAATGTAGTGTATACGGTTTAACAATTTAAGACTTAAGTGAATGTGTACAGCAGTAATATTTGTCTTAAATAAGATGTATAGCATGAAGACTTTTCACATTAAAAAAAAAACAAAAAAACAAACCCAGACACACACACACACACACACACACGATAAAGTGGGATTTGTTTTTTCTTACCTCAAAGAAGAAAGTCTCTTCAAAAAGAGGGTTGCTGGTCTTCTTTTTGACCTTTGTTTTCTTCTGGTCAGACCTGAAGAGAAGCAGTGAAAAAAAAAAAAAACATTCATTTTGATCTTGGGAAAAAAATGCTGCCTTAAATAATGTTATTTTGTTTTAGCTGATGGCATGTCATGTTTATTAAAAAAGCTCAGAACAGTTGGAAAATGATGCTCCCGCCCCCCAAAATCTTGCTTTAACATACATTTTGATAAAGGTTACCTGGCAGGTCCAACTAGTGACACCGTGGCATATGGGTCACAGATCTGGCCACTGATTAGCGGCAATCCCTGGCACTCTATTATTCTACAGATATCACAAAGAAAATGGAGGGTCAATCGTAAACAACTATTATGCAACAAAAAAGTGAAACTCATTACCCATTGACTAGAAAGTCACCTTTAATATATAGGAATAACACTTAAGATCGCAGCAAGCAATGGAGAAGTCACAAACGAGGTAACGCCTAAGTGAGTCAAATAATTTTAATGTTTAGATTTGAAATCTTTCACTGCAAAGTGTTATCTTTTCCAAATTGAAATGATCAAAAATATTTATGAAGTCTTTGTAAAGATACCACTATTGTATATGTGTAGCAGGAATATATATATATATATATATATATATATATATATATATATATATATATATATATATATATATATAAAAAAGGAGCATGCATTGATAAAGTGGTAGTGTGTTGGCCAATTAAGTGTGTCGATTTGTTCTTATGTATAAGTTGTGTTGCTCAGGGGCCGCACCTTCTTTCAAAGGTGTTTCAGGTGAAAACAAACAGACACTGTGGGAACCCTAAACAGGATATGGATTCTAAGAAGGGGTCACAGGGGAGTAAGAATGAATTCAGCCCTTCGCTAAGTGAGGCCAGAGGGAAGAAGACATGCCAAGGAAAACCTGGGTTGTTTGTGCATAGTGTTTCTTGGTACCATGACAATATTCCCCTGAGTCCACCTTTTTTATTTCTTAATACGCCAAACTACTACCTGTCTGCTATGATTATCTTCAGTGATTAGTCATACTGAGACAGCATGACTTGCAGATGCGTGCAGTTTATGAGCTCAACCATATTTATTTTACACCTGAAGTCATCAATGCATGTGCATTGGAGAGGTGACAGTGAGCAGGTGACAGTTTAACCAAACAAACTTTAGTGGGACAGAATGACAGCTACAGAAAATCACAGCGCTTGCAGGCTTCCTGCCCAGGCACCATCACTTCCTCCTCATTACCCTGCTCTCTGATTGTAAAAGGGGGGTGCAAACAAAACTCAAACTGAAAAAAAGTCTCACCATTACTCACTTGTGTTTTAGGTTTTACTGATCCTTAAGAGAGTACAGCACTTTCTTTTGAATAGCTCTGCCTCCCATGTCATTAAGTGTTTAATTCACTGACCAATATAATTATAATGATTACTAGTGGCGTGTTTTCAGAATTATATGCAAAAGGAGAAATTATAGATTTTGTTGTTATTCTAAATGAATAAAAAGTTACTCCTTGAAATCATTATTTAATAGATGGAATACCACAATGTCAAGCACAACTACTAAAGTTGAAAAGAAAGACACTGCTGTGACATCAGACCTCACAACATAGCCATATTTTGGACGGTATATCTGATAAAAGCTTTGGATCTATTATTCTGCCCTAACGAAAGCAATAATTTTTAGTTTTGATTGACATCAAAGTATTACCGGTACATTAACAATTCTTGTATTGCAGTAGATTTGGTTTGCAGTTCATAATTATAACAGATCGTTCAGCGGATTATAGCCCCTCAAACATCAGACAAAATTCTCGGCCTGCCCAATTGCCAATTTTTAACGAATGTTCGCCGAAAGTACACATGTGCATGTAATACTGGTCTTATTATTTACTACATACAATTCTATACCATTACATAAATGGCATCCTTATTGAAATTTTTTGATTAGGTCATTCTTTGTCATTCAAGACAGTTTTCTATGTATTATGTGTATTTTTTAGGGCTGGGCAAATACCAATACTTCGATACAGGGCCTTCGTTTACTCAACTTACCAGTACATTATTTTGTACATATTTTATTATTATGTCTTCGAAACACTGCGAGTTAAATGCCACAACATTTCAATCTGTACATACTTGCGCATACTAGAATGAAAAAGTCTATCTGGATCTGAATCTATGTATTTCAAAGTATCAGTACTCCGCGAAAGCAGGTAATACAAGTAACAACCACTTTCTTGGAGAAGTTATACAAACATGAACTGGAAATTACAAGTTAGAAGAACATAATGTTGACGTTGACCCAAACACAAATTTTATAAATTTATATATATGAGTGTGATACATTATTATTATAATTATTATTTAAATGTTTCTGGCGACAACAATCAAAATTGAATTTCATATTGTTAAATTGGAAATACAATGCAGCTCCTAGAGGTATAAATAATGTGCGAAATGGCCCATATGTTGGAACACAAACAAAATTAGCGCATGAGAGGTTTTAGTGTATTGAGTGTAAATACTCACTGTACAAGTAAATGCTGACCCACTGAGCCGTTCTCTGTGATCACTTCATTCAGTCTCATCTCTAGATGAACTTTACCCTGTAAGACAGGAGGACAAGGTGTGGCTGGTGAAAAGTCAAATTAGCGAGCTATGATTCAGTGTTGGATAAATGTACAGTACTCATCGTTCTGTTTTTTGAGTCATGAAATGTAATGGACACCATTTGTCAAATGTCACCTGTACCCACTGACCAGACCCGACAGATACTGAGTTGTTTAAGAAGTACAGGTAGTCTTATTTAGTATGTTTATTTAATTAATCAACAATGTTCTTATTCCTTTACTTAGTGTATGACCTGCACCACAGCACAACCTCCTCTTTCAAGTTAAGGTTACTGAAGGTACAGTGTGTGTAATAAGAGCCACCACAGCTGTGGATTTTGTCATCACTCACAAAAGATCGGATGTGGTGAAGTCTTTCGGAAGTGCCAGAGTGCAAGAGAACAAGTTAAAAAAGAGTGAGTGAAAAGGATAGGAGCGAGAGATAGAAACAAACAAGCCGCCCACGCACATGCACTGTCTCTACAGTTCAACACTTAGCAAGATTTGAAGTTATTTTATTGCATGATCGAATTTCAAGCTTTGAATCATATAAAACAGCCTGAAAGTATTCATAGAAGTAAATGAAAAGCAAATTAAGACACACTCACTCATAACTGCTTTAGTAAAGTCGTCTCAAACTGTGCTTCACATTATTTTCATTATCAGACTTATTTGGATGTGAGCAAACACAACAGCCAGTGTTCAGTCCAAAGAAACAAACCACAGGGAGCTCAAATAATGCCTTGATAACTTTCCAATATTATACCTTTGCAGTTGAGCATGTCTGTGAACCAGTGAAGCTTCATATACACATAATAGTCTGGTGTTGGCTAATGGTAGTTTAAGTCAACACGATAGCAAAAGCAGTAGAGTAGTGGTGATCAACAGACCACTATAACCACTTAGGCCAAAATAAATACAATACACAATAAAACAGAGAAACTCGTATAGATGGCCTACATACCTGGACCATAAAAAAATAGAACAATGGCTTTTTCAGTGGCAGTAAAAAAAAAAAAGAAAAAAAAAGATGAGGCTATTTCAATCTTAATGGAAATGTGTGCCTAGGTTGCATAAATGTCACTTCCTGCTTGTGCAGTTGCAGTACAGCAGACTGTATGTACCCAAGGAGAACATTATGATCATTACAGTGCGGTATGTATGCTTTTATTACTAATGTGCAAAATGTATGATCGAATCTTAATTCTCAACGGTCCAAAATTTCATAAACAATTACATAAACAAGACATAAAACAAGAATAATAATAACATTATTATTAAAGCTTTGGTGTGGAGTTTAAATTAAAACCAAAAGTTGTACGATTGTAGTCAAATGAGCAATGTTTCACATCCCTGCTATATGCAGTGCGACCGGAAAGACATTTACCTGAACCTCTGAGTTTGGGTCCACAGGCTGAAGGCTGAACCAGTGCTCCTTCCCTTTGTATTTACACAAGTCATCTTTTCGAATAGACACCTTACCTGAAAAGACAAACACAATTCGTTACTTTGTACATCTCTGCTCAACTAAGCCAAGATAATATAGTAACTTACCAACTGGTAAATCCCTTTGGAAAACACTCTTAGCATAAACATAAAATGACAAACACTGAAATGGCCGTGGAATCTCAAAGTAGAAGTCTTCACCGTAGAAAGGGCTGTAAGTAAAAGCAGAGAATCCATTACAAGCATGATTAAAGCTTTGGTTTAAAAAAAAAAAAAAAAGGCACGCGTACAAATTCATCCATCCATTTTCTAGAGCCACTTATCCTCACAAAGGTTGCTGGGTTGCTGGTGCCTATCCCAGCTGGCTTCAAGCAGTAGGAGGGGGACACCCTGAACTGGTTGCCGACCAATCGCAGGGCACACAGAGATGAACAGCCATTCATGCACCCAATCACACCTATGGACAATTTAGTATGTGCAATGCATCTGCCATGCATGTTTTTAGAGTTGGGAGGAAGCCAGAGTGCCCGGTGAGAACCGAGGCGGCCTGGAGGAGAACATGCAAACTCCACACAGGAAGGCCGGAGCCAGGTGCATTTGAACTCGGGTCCCTTTAACTGTGAGGCGGACATGCTATTCACTGCGCCACCAAGCATCCATCCTTTAAGCAGGCTTTGGGCATTGGCAAATGCGCAACATTTTTAAATTGCCTTTTGTTTATTACTGGTTTCGGAGCAGGGACTGTAGAAAAATACTCATACTATTATTCTGACTTCTACAGAGTAGAACTAACGAGGAATATGCTAGGAATGATTCTAGCATATTAGCACCTGAGCTTTACCTGCTCAGCGAGCAAAAAATAAAAAATGCTCATTGCTTTTGTGCTATTGATGTCATGGTTTGTTGGGTTGTGGGTTTATTTTGAGGGGTTCTGTTTCTGTTTACGTTTATAGTTCCGGTTTCTGCCCCTGTCGCGTCTGCCTGCGTTAGTTTTGATTTAGTCCACCTGTCTGTTACCTGCGCCTCGTGTCCTCCAATCTGCTCCCTTTGCCTGTTGTCCCTGCCCAGCTGCCATGTGTTAGTTTGATTAGTTTGTGAATGTATTTAAGCCTAGTGTCTGTTACAGCCCGTGTCGGATCATTGTCTCTGTCACGTCATGTCATATTGTCTCTATCGTATTGTTGTTTCGTAGTCCCGTCTTGCCCCGAGTCACTCAGCTCCGTGTTTTCCTGCCAGCCTGTCCATAGTGTTTTGCTTTCTGTTTTGCCAGCCTGCCTGCGCCCTTAGTTCGAGTTTTTTGCCGTCCTGTTTTTCTCGCTTTTGTTCCCGTTCGTTTATAAATAAATGGATTTAATCAACCCCCTGTCCCGACGCTCCCCTGCTTTTGGGTCCTCCTCCTCTGCAACCATACCGGCCTCCTCAACCGCCGTACTCTCCCGTGACAGAATGATCCGACCAGCACAGGACCCAGCGGGAAGTCCGCGTCGGCGGACTCGACGCCGCCGCCCCGCCCGCATCCGTTCTCAGCCCGCCGGTCAGCCCCGTTCCCCCAGTGTGAGACCTCTTGTTTTTTCTTCCGTGTTTCTCCCCTCCGAGTCCGCGTCTGTCCCCGCTTCTGATCCGCCCCCCGCGTCTGTTACTTCCGCGTTTCCCTTGTGTTCCTCCGTCCTCCCTTACGACACGATTCTGTCCCCGCACGTTTTTTGTAGTTCCGATTTCGCTGATTTGCGTAGTTCACCTTCCGTCCGTCCACCTGATCACTCTTCCTCTCCTGCTCGCGCTCCTCACTACACGTTAGAGTCTAATTTTTCCGACATCGAGGATTGCCCTCCCTTCGTCACGTTTCGTTCCAGTACCGGTCCTGATTTTGTTTACCCGCGTCCCTCTTCCGTCAACACTTTTTATCATATTCCGTATTCGAGCCCGTGCACCTCTGATTATGATTTTGATTCAGATTTTGACTATCAGTCCGGCCAGTCCTTTTACAGTTCGTCCGAAGACTCCGATTCAGAGCCCCTATTTGACCGTGACCTTTTCGTGGGCTCCCGGTTGGCATTTCGTGGCCGCCGGTGGAGGGGCCCGCGAAAAGGCCACCGCCCCAGTGACCACCAGAACCCATCTGTTCAGCCTTCCGATCCGTTCCCTCCTGTCTCTGTGTCCCCCTCTTGCCGCGCCCTGCCTACTTCCTCCTGTCCTGTACCACCCTCTTCTTGCACCCTGTCCCAAGCTCCTGTCGCGTCTGTACCACCGGTCTCTGTTCCCCAAACTTCCTGCCGGCGGGCTGAAGCGGCACCCGCCCCTGTCCCAGCGCCAAGGCGGCTACCCGTACCTGTCCCTGCGCCAAGGCGGCTACCTGTCCCTGCGCCAAGGCGGCTACCTGTCCCTGCGCCAAGGCGGCTACCTGTCCCTGCGCCAAGGCGGCTACCTGTCCCTGCGCCAAGGCGGCTACCCGCCCCTGTCCCTGCGCCAAGGCGGCAGACCGCCCCTGTCCCAGCGCCAAGGCGGCAGACCGCCCCTGTGACCCCTGCGAGCCGGACCCCGGCCTCTGTGACCCCTGCGAGCCGGTCCCCGGCCTCTGTGACCCCTGCGAGCCGGACCCCGGCCTCTGTGACCCCTGCGAGCCGGACCCCGGTCTCTGTGACCCCTGCGAGCCGGACCCCGGCCTCTGTGACCCCTGCGAGCCGGCGCCCGGCCTCTGTGACCCCTGCGAGCCGGCCCCCGGCCTCTGTGCACCCTGCGAGCCGGACCCCGGCCTCTGTGACCCCTGCGAGCCGGACCCCGGCCTCTGTGACCCCTGCGAGCCGGACCCCGGCCTCTGTGACCCCTGCGAGCCGGACCCCGGCCTCTGTGACCCCTGCGAGCCGGCGCCCGGCCTCTGTGACCCCTGCGAGCCGGCCCCCGGCCTCTGTGCACCCTGCGAGCCGGACCCCGGCCTCTGTGCACCCTGCGAGCCGGACCCCAGGCTCTGTGAACCCTGCCCGTCTGCCTCCCAAGCCAGTCGCCCGTCTGCCTCCCAAGCCAGTCGCCCGTCTGCCTCCCAAGCCAGTCGCCCGTCTGCCTCCCAAGCCAGTCGCCCGTCTGCCTCCCAAGCCAGTCGCCCGTCTGCCTCCCAAGCCAGTCGCCCGTCTGCCTCCCAAGCCAGTCGCCCGTCTGCCTCCAAAGCCAGTCGCCCGTCTGACTCCAAAGCCAGTCGCCCGTCTGACTCCAAAGCCAGTCGCCCGTCTGACTCCAAAGCCAGTCGCCCGTCTGACTCCAAAGCCAGTCGCCCGTCTGACTCCAAAGCCAGTCGCCCGTCTGCCTCAGTCATCCCAAGTCAGTCTCCTAGCATCCCCGCCGTTTCTGATTGGCCCCCAGTGGCTGTCTCTGTCCAGCCTGCCGTTCCCAGTGCTGCCAGCCACGGTGCCGCAGCCTCAGCCTGTTGAGCCACCAGCCACGGCGCCTCAGCCTCCTGAGCCGCCAGCCTCTGCGCCGCTGCCTCAGCCTCCTGAGCCACCAGCCACGGCGCCGCAGCCTCAGCCTGTTGAGCCACCAGCCACGGCGCCTCAGCCTCCTGAGCCGCCAGCCTCTGCGCCGCTGCCACAGCCTCCTGAGCCGCCAGCCTCGGCGCGGCAGCCGCAGTCGCCTGAGCTGTCAGCCATGCCACCATTGCCGCCGACGACAGAGATGCCAGACGGTCCCCCGTGGTCGCCCCTGTCCCAGGTCAGTCTCGTGCTCTCACTCGTGTCTGTGGCCTGCACCCAGTGGCTGTTCCCTGATGGCACCCCGACGACGCCTCCGCACCTGCCTGACGGCGTCCAGCCGACGCCTCCGCACCTGCCTGACGGCGTCCAGCCGACGCCTCCGCACCTGCCTGACGGCGCCCAGCCGACGCCTCCGCACCGGCCTGACGGCGTCCAGCCGACGCCTCCGCACCGGCCTGACGGCGTCCAGCCGACGCCTCCGCACCGGCCTGACGGCGTCCAGCCGACGCCTCCGCACCGGCCTGACGGCGTCCAGCCGACGCCTCCGCTCTGGCCTGACTGCGTCCAGCCGACGCCTCCGCTCTGGCCTGACTGCGTCCAGCCGACGCCTCCGCTCTGGCCTGACTGCGTCCAGCCGACGCCTCCGCTCTCGCCTGACGGCGTCCAGCCGACGTCTCCGCTCTCGCCTGACGCCGCCCTGCTGACGTCTCCGCTCTCGCCTGACGCCCCGCCTGCCGATCTTCAGGGGCAACCGGGATACAAGCCTACCTGGGGTGGCTTGCTGTTCGCCGTCGGGCGCCCAGGTCGCCCACCTGACTCGGCCCGCCGGGCACATCTGCTCTGGCGTCCTGGCCGCCCGCCTGATTCGCCTCGCCGGGCGCCTCTTGTCTGGCGTCCGGGCCGCCCACCTGACTCGCCCCGCAGGGCACCTTTCGTCTGGCGACCGGGTCGCCCGCCTGACTCGCTCTGGCGACCGGGTCGTCCTCTGGACTTTCCCCCTCGGGTGCATCCCGTTTGGCACCAGGGGTGCCTTTGGACTGTTTTTGTTTTTCTCCTGTGCCCTCCTCCGGTCCCCCTTCCGCCCACCCTGCCTCGGTTTTGTTTGCTTGTCGGTTTGTTTTGGGACGTCTGGGATCCGTCCCTTGAGAGGGGGGTTCTGTGATGGTTTGTTGGGTTGTGGGTTTATTTTGAGGGGTTCTGTTTCTGTTTACGTTTATAGTTCCGGTTTCTGCCCCTGTCGCGTCTGCCTGC
Organism: Hippichthys cyanospilos; assembly: GCF_059441005.1. NCBI lineage: Eukaryota > Metazoa > Chordata > Actinopteri > Syngnathiformes > Syngnathidae > Hippichthys > Hippichthys cyanospilos. The sequence continues at coordinate 15,380,436 of NC_142379.1, read as the reverse complement.
GTTAGTTTTGATTTAGTCCACCTGTCTGTTACCTGCGCCTCGTGTCCTCCAATCTGCTCCCTTTGCCTGTTGTCCCTGCCCAGCTGCCATGTGTTAGTTTGATTAGTTTGTGAATGTATTTAAGCCTAGTGTCTGTTACAGCCCGTGTCGGATCATTGTCTCTGTCACGTCATGTCATATTGTCTCTATCGTATTGTTGTTTCGTAGTCCCGTCTTGCCCCGAGTCACTCAGCTCCGTGTTTTCCTGCCAGCCTGTCCATAGTGTTTTGCTTTCTGTTTTGCCAGCCTGCCTGCGCCCTTAGTTCGAGTTTTTTGCCGTCCTGTTTTTCTCGCTTTTGTTCCCGTTCGTTTATAAATAAATGGATTTAATCAACCCCCTGTCCCGACGCTCCCCTGCTTTTGGGTCCTCCTCCTCTGCAACCATACCGGCCTCCTCAACCGCCGTACTCTCCCGTGACAATTGATGGGAAGAAGTTCATTCTCCACCATTCAACAAGCCAGGTGAGTGCTCTTGCTTGGCTCTCTTTTTGTATTGAAAGTGCAGCTGGCCGTGTTTGATAGCTCTGGGTGACCACAAACCGGCTACAATGACATTTTGAGAGCTAAGTCCATACTCGCTTCGAATGATTCTGGTACTTTAAGCAGCCTCCCATCAGGACCAGATGAAATGGCCTAGGGTTTCTCACCTGATTCTTAATATTTACCTTGCTAGCTGTCAAATGAGAACCATTTTGGAAAATTCAATTGGGAAAAATTGTAACAAATTGCGTTTGAAATGACCATAAATTATACTTTGACTGCTAAGTCCAAACTGACTTCCAGTGATTCTGGTACTTTTGTACTGTTTTCACTTGAAAAAATAATTTAAAAAGAAAATAAGGCTGTTGTACGTGTTGTTGCAGGCCTGTTGTTCAAGTATGTGCTTGGTTCAAACTAGGCTGCATTTTTTTTTCATTGGTTTGCACTGAGCAAGTAAGTTAGTTGTGTTGCCCTGTGTGCCAAGTTTTTGCCATGTCTTGCGTGGATTTGTTTTAATTATTATTTAATTTATTCATTTTAGTTTACTATTCTTTTTTTAAGTATCAAGCCTTGAAGCCTTGTTTATACATTGCTTGTTTGAAAAAAAAAGTGCATAAGGAGACATGTTTAACCAAACATAATGAATAATCGTGATTAATAATCGTGATTTCAATATTGACCAAGATAATTATTATTATTATTTTAGACATAATCGTGCAGAGTAACTGTCTAAATATTACACAGTCCCTTTAGAAAGCCATACGTCAGATCACTAATATTGAGCAAACCATGCTCAGTCCAGAAATGATTCTTGCAAAGTTCACAGCACATCTTGGCAGAGAAACTATCAGATGTTTTCACCTAGTTTGTCCAGCAAATCCAGTGTAAATGAGAGTCCTTAAACTCAAATGTGCCTATGCTATTCTCCATTTTGTATTCACATTGTCCATAGTCCTACTACACCGTATTTTACGTTGTCATACAGGCTTCTAATTTATTACAGAATTATTTCAAAGGGAAAAAGCTAGACGATGACTTTTGGCAAAGGTAACTAGAAGTAGTTGCTAAATACAATAAGTACTGAAAGTAAATCGACAAACAAATACACGGAGGGATGGTTAGGAGAGAATATTAACTACTTTAGCAGAGGAGGTGGTAGTAGAGAGATTTTACAGGGGTGAGCGTGGGAGGACACACATCCTCAGAGTGTAAAATTCTTTTAAACAGCACGGAAATCAGATGAGAAAAACCAAAAGCTGATGTAAAACACCTCGAGAAGACCCATGTTACATTAAGTCTGCAATGAATGATGCACTCACACTTTTCTTTAATCACTTAGAAATGTATAGTATTTGCTTTGTAACAGTGAAAGAAATCATTATTATTTTTCACTATTCATGTCCCCTATGGCAAAATTTATATCACAAAATGTATGAAAAAACTATTTCCCATGATGCATCCTTGCACTTAATTATTCATTCCTCATATATAAATACACTGCAAATTTATGTTGTATGATATGGAGGAGCATTGTTTCTGGAAATATATTTGGTATAAAATCATCATCAGAAATGTTACTGTTCCTTATAGGGAACTTAATGTTGCAGCAGGAACTTGCATAGGACAAGGCACTTAATGACAAAATAACATAAATTAACAAATAAAAATATAAACAAATAGACTCAATTACAAAAACACACAAAATAAAAGGAAATTGTTGACATGTAAATGTACAGATCTTATACCTTAAATAGACTATTATTTTCAATAAGCAATGGTAAATACGATCAAGAGCAACCTAGAAGCTAGTTGCCATTAAGTACTGTAGATAGACTTAGCTTGTGATAAACGAAACCTGGAAGCCTTTTTGTCCTCCTCCGAGTAACCCGAAACAAACAGCCTGAGGGCAAAAGCTCAAACATTTTGAAGTGGATGATTAAGACTATTCAAAATAGCATTCACCTTCCTCAGTACTTCCCTATTAGAAATATAGACGAGACCAGATTTTTGATTCCCTGGTATTTTTGGGATTCTCAATCATTGTAAGTTTTGATTGATTCTCAATCATTGTAAGTTTTGTAGCAGTGTGTATATATATATATATATATATATATATATATAAATAAAAACATAAGGTCATTTATTTCATGAAAAATCACTGAAAATTTTTGAATTTCTTTAATCAAGCTGATTTTAATTTTGATGAATCTTGGTATAATTGTTGATAGTGATGGCGCAACACTAAAACAAAAAATTTTAAGAGCTATGAATGATGATGCATGTCCATGAAATTCTGAGGGTATGGACTCCTGGAATTCTTACTGCCACTAAACAACAAATGTACATCTCTGAGACTTTTATATGTTCTATAGAACGTGAAAGACTTTTTTTTTCTTGAAAAATGTCACGGTATTGGGTGTTTCACCATCACAATCCACAGGTACACCAAGACACATATTTACTTAAATCTTAAATTATTAAACCTTATATAGTAACTGTACAGTTATCTCTTCCTGTTTTCAACCCTTGGCTGTAGTTGGCTCCACTCTAGTTCGACGTATGAGGGCCGTTACTCTGAGGGCAACTCCGGTTCTTCGTGTTCCCAGACTACAATCAAGGGATGGAAATGAGAAGGGATAACAGTACAGTTATAGTATAAGTTTTAGTATTTAAGTAAATACTTTATGTGTACTGCAGTAGGTTGACGTCCAAGGAGTGCATGTGACCTTTGCATTTATAGTTAAGTGGTCTGTTTGGCATGCAGATAACTTTTATAGTGTGTCTCTCTGCAATATAGCCTTTTTTTTTTTAATTGGGGGGAAAAAAAAGAAGCAAAGCATTGAGGGCGCAAAAGAGGAAGCGCAAAGTAGCGAGGGAACACTGTATTCACTATCTCCACTTTGGACATGTTTGAGGCACCTCAGTCTGGCCTCAAACTTTATCTCAAAAATCTCTAACATGCTGTACCTTTGATGTATTCATTTTTGACTCAATCAATCATTGTCACTCCCAAAGTAAACCAGCGTCTCATCTTTGCTACCTCCAGCTCTGCCTCCTGTCTTTTCCTTGGAGGCACTATCTCCAGGCAAAACAGCATCACTGGTCTACCAACAATCTTGGACACATTTGCTTTCATTTTAGCTGAAACTCTTCTATCACACATCATGAATGACACTTTTCTCCACCTGTTCCAGCCTGCCGACATATGCTTCTTCAACTCTTTTCCACACGCAATTGCTCTGGACTGTTGACCGCAAATACTTGAAATCTTCCACCTTTACCTTATCTCACTATATCTTCACTCTTCCACTTGGGTCCCGCTCATTCACACACATATACTTCATCTTGCGACAGCCAACCTTCATTCCTCTCTATTCCAGGGCCACCCTCTAACACTCTAGCTTTGAAACAACCTGATGTCTACTCATACTACAGATCAAAATGTCATCTACAAACATCATAGCTCATGGAGATTTTTGTATAACCTCGCCTGTTCATCACCATTGCAAATAAGAAGGTGCTCAGAGCTCATCCTAGATGCAGTACCCCCTTCACCTCTCACAACTCTTTTGTCTCTCCTACAGCACATCTCACCAAATATCTTACTGTTCTTGTACATGTCCTGCACTGTTCTAACATCTTTCCCACTCCAGATGTCCTCATACGATACCACAGTTCACCCCTGGACACTTGGTCAGAGGCTTTCTCCAGATCTACAAAGTCATAATGCAGCAGCCTCTGAATTTCTCTGTACTTTTCTATCAACATCCTCAAAGCACATACTGCATCTGTAGTGCTCTTTGTCATGACACCATAGTGTTGCTCAGAAATTTTCACTTCTGCCCTTAGTCTATCTTCAACTACTCTTTCCCATAATTCAACTGTATGACTCGTCAACTTTATTCCTCTGTAGTTACCAAACCTCTGCACATCTCCCTTGTTTTAAAAATGGGCACCAGCATGCTTTTCTTCCATTCCTCAGGGATCTTCTTTAGCCGAACTTTCACATTTTAGATGACAAATTAAGGGTAAAAAACAAGAGTAAATCATAGTCTTAATGTAAGACTGTGGCTCAGGTTAACATCTGAACTCCCAGCATACAGAATTGAACCTGCTTACCTGACACTTTTGTCAAACACCTTGGTTCGGAACACCTCCTCCTGATCCAGGCTGATGGTGCAAAAGGTACAAAGATCTCTTTGTCGGTTTGGGCCGGAGACTGGACCAAGGTTTTTAGCTTCACCTGCATCACGTAAAAGAGAAACATAATTACCATCAAAACCATTGGATTTTTATTTTGCATTTGTTTTTGTAATTAAAAAAAAATGTGTCAAGGTTGAGTACTAAACATGGGCATGTACTAAATATGGGTATGTATGATAAGAGTAAAAATTGAATTTACTGAACTAATAAAATAACGTGTTCAGAAATAATTAGTCACATCTTTAATAGAAAAGAAGACAATAGAACAGAATGCCTTTATTGTCATTGTAGAGCAAGTATACATTGAAATTTGGAGCGAGGAATAAAAAACAGTTTCACACAGCTGCACATGTTGTATTCTATCAGTCAGGAAGTCTGACATCCACCTGCAAGGGGAGTCGTGCATGTTGAGCTGGGAGTGCTTGTCCTGGAGTAGAGCTGGAAGGAATGAGTTTAAGGAAGAGCCTAAATGAACTAACATGATCCCGGTATAAATATCGAGTGAGTCTAGCTGTTGTTCGATGATGATGTTGAATTTTGTGTGGTTAAAAACATGAAACACAGACTTCCTCAGCAAAACCACTTGCGTTGGAAACATTGCAACACACACACTTTATGCACAGAGCATGCATACATAATGCATGCAAATATACATTGATTTTTTTGCAATACAGTCACAAATGAATAACAAAATGAAAAAAAAAAAGACAGGGAAGTGGTAAAACGCCCAATGCTGTCGACACCTTCTCAATTGGTCAGATTTGATCTAGAGAGATTAGAGGGACTTAAAGTGGATGTTTAAATTGGTCTTTCTGCACTCACCTTAAGCACAGGTGAGGACCTAATTAGGAAAATTTGCCAGTTAGATCAGCCAGTTGAAAAGCTTATCTGGTTACATTTCCAAGTTTAGGGATAGAGCAAAGATTCTCAACAACTTCTACAGATGTTCAATCCAAAGTGTTCTCTCCACCTCCATCAGTCTGGTACCGCAACAATACAGCACAAGAGAGGAAGGCTCTCCAGAGTGTGATCAAGACCTCACAGCGAATCTGTGGAGCAGCCTTCCCCTCATTTACCACACCAAGGTTTTGTGGACGACACACAACCTCATCAGGGACAATACTCACCCACAACACAACCTGTTTGAAATGCCAGGCAGACCCTACAGGGGCCTGAGGTCCAGGACTGCCAAGCTGGCAAACAGCTTCTACCTATAGCCCATCTGGATTCTGAAAAAATCCCTCATGCACTAATCTGCCTCATCACCAGTCACTTTACCGCATGCACACGTGCATGCACCTTACAAATCCTGCACAGTGGAGGAAATCTGCTAAATACAGATTTTGCGTGACATATTTTGCACTATCGTCGTCATATGTATACAGTTTCTCCCTCTCCATCTACTCCATAATATGCTCAGAAGTAAGTAAGTTATTACTGCCTTTATTGCTCTATTACTGTTTTTTGTTTGTTTTTGTTTTATTGTTTACTTTATTATTTGCTCTATTATGGAATGTACTCTGCTCGGAGAAGTGAATGGAATAAGAATTTCATTCTGTAGTATTACTATGCATAGGACAATAAAACTCTTGTAAAATGGATTATTATGCATTTTATAGACATCAGAACTCATTAAGACATCCCCATGTAATAACCAGCACCTAAAATTATCCGCAAGTCATTTATTATTTTGCACAGGATTTGGTTTCAAAATATGTCCCAAGAAGTGTAAGGGCTGATCTGAATTATACTATTACAGATGATTAACCGCTAAAGAATTGTGTATGAAAAAGCAAAGTAAACAATGGGTGAATGTGAACGATTGCTGTTTCATAAGAAGCAACGTGAGTTACATGACATTATTGTTCCTCTATTTTGTTCTGCTTTGTTGATTAATTCATAGTAGTGAAACTGACACTTGCTTTCTTGTTTTGATCCTGTGCTTTTTGGGCTTCAAGCCTTTGTGTGTTTTTTAATTAATTAAAAAAGACCACCAATCCTCACACGGCTGTGATAGAACTGACATCAGAATAAGACCTTGAATCAATTCAAACCGTGAAAATCCTGTAGTGGTTTTCAAATACAGTTGGCCCCCGTGTTATGAGATTAATCCGTTCTGCGGTTGGGCTCGTAAGGTGAATTTACCGTATGGCGGGCAATCCAAACTTATGTTAAATAGCTAATGCGTAAGGAACCCCAGGTAAAAACATCAAAATTGTACATACATATGAAAATTGGTAGAAAAATAGTACGTATAGTAAGTGCTACGTGTATATATAATGTACATACTGAAGGAATGTAGTTTCACATAGGTTGATTGGCAAGTAAAATTCAGAGCAGCAACTTTCTGAAGAGCCAGTCCGGGAGGTCAACACCTAATGCAGTCACATGCCTTTGTTTTATAATTGCCAATCAACCTATGTGAAATTACATTCCTTCAATACGTACAATCAGAAAACATAAATAAAAAAATATAGAAAGGATTTATTTACCTTTGAGTGGCGCTTGTTATGCCCATATTCCCTAGTAAGGGTAGCCTAGGCTAGGCTAGCTTCGTATTTCTTGATTATCTCCAGCTTCGTTTTCATATAAATCATCTTCTTACTTTTCTCTTTAACATGACTAGCAATCTTGGGACCCATGGCTAACCCATTCAAGTTTGAATTAAGCAGTAAAATGCACTATAAATACGGTTTTGTAACCACTTACAATAGAACAAAGCTTTACTATTCCGCCATTTAGAAACGGGTGAGGCCGACCAATAGCCGCCCAGCATCTCCGTGAGACGCTGACCAATAGCAGACCAGCATTGTAGTGACGCGTTGCATGGATCCAGTATGATGGGCAACAGAAAATAAGCGCAATTACCTAAAAATGCCTGCAGATGGAGACAAAACAACACACATACAGCCAACGCCCTAGGGTCATGACAGTTGTTTTTGTCGCAAAGCCGTCGCAAAACTCAGTATTCCACATCGCAACATGAAAAAACATAAGTCAGGGACGCTGTAACACGGGGGTCCACTGTACATCTTAAAATACATATTAAGAGGTGGAGAAGACATTTTTTATCCACATCTCAATTACCAAAATTGGGAACTAAGTTGTATTGAGTGGATTTTTTTTTCCACAAAACAAAATGTCAAATGTACATTTATAAAAGGTTTAATTTCAGATTTTCAGTTTAGAACATATTTTATAAACTAATAAATTCACACATGGCAAACTTAACAGTAAGGCTTCAGACTGAAAGCAATTGTTCAGTTAAAATGGCAAAACCAAAAAAGAACAAGGCCATGTTTTTTTAATGGAACACTTAAAATGAGGCCCTAGATGGGCCAACAGAACTTTGCTTTATGTTACAGCAATGCTTTGAGATATAAATCACCTGATTAACATTTTCGAGATACGAGCCATTTATTTTATCCTTGTCTTAGGTGCAAAAAAAAAAGGAAAAAAAAAAAGAAATTGAGATGTGGGTGCTGTATGGTGGCAGCGAACTCAACTCACTTCACAAAGAGCAGCATAAAAGGTATTGCATTTTTTCATAAAATAAGCTTTAAGATGTCTGAATGCAAAAGATGAATCAATCAATACTGTCAGACAATACACCAATACTTGCAGGCAGGAACTATTTACCTTTTGAAAAAAAAGAAAAGAAAGAAATGCATATGTATGCATGCAGGTACACAATGTTTCGTGATATTACGTTTCGTAAACACCATGAATGAAAATACACATCTGGGTTGTGTCACTCAGGTTAAGATTTGTCCAACTGCATTAAGAGACAGTCTGACTCGTTCATCTTACTTAGGCCAGCAGTACTCCTTCCTTTTCCTTTCTGGCAGGGACCAGGCATGAGAGACACATTTCCTACGCAGTAACTATGAGACGAGATTTCTTTTTTAATATATATATATTTTTAATATATTATATATAATACATTTAATATATTATATATTTTTTTATATATATATTCATACATACTTTTTCTTTACAAAACTTTTCTTTTGCTGAAAATCAATGATTTAAAAAAAATCTTTTTGTAGTTTTAATTTGATTTTTGTTTTAATTCTGGCCCAGAAAATGGCAAAAAAAGACAGCACACATCCGTATAAACTGTAACAAAATAGAGGCGTGGATATAATATTTTGTAAAGGAATCATGAATAAATTGTAGTAATTAAGTTGATTCCAGTGCCAATTAATTTGCTCTCAATTTGAAAGGAAACAGTGTTCCTGCCATGACTATAAAAACGCATTAAACTAGATTGTATTAAATGTTGAATACCTGTTAAAATATCACATACACCTTCATTATTTATTTTCTCATGGAATGTAGTCTGCTGCTCAGGAAGTGAACAGAATATGAATTTCATTGTATGGTATAATAATACTACACAAATGACAATAAAACTCTTGAATCTTGAATCTTGCCCCATTGGTATGCCCCACTGTTTGAGACCCACAGATCTGAATGATGGATCATGTAGCGGTCTGAATAAACAAAAGTAAACTTATTCCTCTTTGATTTCATTCGATCCTTCTACTATTGTCAAAGGTTTCTTTGAAAGGCTTTCTTTACTTTATTTTTAACAAAATGTGATTACGCTATTAAACGTTTGATAGTTTATACACTCAATGCAATTATGTTTTAAATCGTATGCCACTCCCACCACCTTGTAGTTTTTGATGTTTTTTTTTTCATTTGCTTATACAGTATTTCTCAGCCATCGTACATTGACGTTGTTTTCATCAGTCTTCCCAATCTCGACATAGAGCAATTACTTGAAAGCCTTTGAGGGATATTAACAAGTGGGGAATACAGCCAAATAAAGTCCCAAGGATGTCGGATAACTCTGTTTTAATACCAAATCTAGTACGATTGTAGGTGAAAAAAGTTTAAAAAAAAGTGAGTGGGTGGGTGGTGGTGGGGGTCGGTTGAGGACCCTGACTCGCAGCCTGTCATGGTTATTTGTTTTCAACGTGATTGCTCTAATTGTAAACAGTGAGTGCTAACGCTAGCACCTGACCTGGTAACTTAAAAGGTTGCTAGCCTGCCAGATTTGCCTCGAAATGTTATTTATCCACCGGAGCACCTGAATTCAAGACCACAGGCCAAATAAAAGCACACGGGAGTTCCGCTTCCTAATGCGCTATTTGAACGGCTGCCGTGCCTCCCTACAGCTCAGTGGGAAGGCGTCTCATGAATGAAATGATCCGCAGCTAGTAGCCGCAGCTAGTACGCCACTGCTAACTTGACGCGATCCAGCAGCCGGCAGAAGCAGCCGATGAGCAGGCTCGTTTCTGCCCCCGACTGGAGATCGCACGCCGCGCCCCTCAGGCTTTGCCTTTCGCTACTGCTAGCTCGTCCCCCGCGTTCCCTCACTCGTTTCGAAAGAAAATAAATCAACTTCGAGGCCAAACTTACATATTTTACCACGCAGGCTTTGTAGAATCCGAATTCTCACGTCGTCCTCTTCCGCCATGGTAAGAGCTGGCCGTTGTCCCTGCTCCGGTGTATTTCAGCGCGGCTTTATCATATCCGTTTATGAATGCAGGCAGGCAGAGTGCGAGAGAACCAGCCCCACTGCCGCGTTACGTCAGGCTCCCGAAAACACAGCATGCGCGCTAGCTACTGCTTTTTGAAGGAGAACTTCCTTTATAAGCGCAGCTAGCACCGTCCTAAATGCTTTCTTTTAAAATCATCACGTCTTTTTTTTTTTTTTTTTTTTGGTTTTTAAGATTGGCTGCTACTCAGAATGGGACCAGCCAAAAGTTGCAGCATCTCTGACTTTAATATTACTGCGTAGGGAATTAGATTTACAGAGCATTTTCTGTTGCCTGTAACATGGCAACAATCATAATTTCAATGCAATCACTTCACTCTTGAATACATATTGTAAAGAGAAAGAAAAATGAGGCATCTGGTGGATGAGTTATAGATTGTACTAGCAGACTAAACGTAATATTAAAATGTTCAAGATACAACGTTTTTGACTTAATCAAATACAGTTGCTGCATTCTTTTCTGAAAAGGCGCATATGGTGACTTCCAAATTACTAATAGTGCCACTTCTGTATTTCAAAGGGAAATTCAAGTCCAAAATATTCGTTACTATTCGTTACAATCTGTGATATGCAAAATCAATAGTCTAAAAAATTGTATCCTGATAAATATTGCATTTGTGGAATATGAATTAGGCATTGAAATCCACGTCTTTTTTTTTTATCTATCCAGGGGACGGCCATTTTGCCACTTGCTGTCTACTGAAAATGACATAATTGCTCAGGTAACAACTAAGCACTGCTCAGGGTTATGAATGTCACATGCCCTCAGACAACAGATGAGCTGTGATTGGTCATTAACGGACATTGGTGTAACCAGAATCCAATTACATTGATAATTCTACATGAACATCAAAAGAACTCTAACTAATGAATAAACTACTGTTTATCGTTGTAATTTGGTCTACTTACAAAGAAATTGGCCAGATGACAGTGCAACAAACCTATAGGGAGATTTTAAGAATTACACTGCTACTTTATGCGCACAATAAGTTAATAAGAGCCAAAACAACTTGTAAGTTAATGGCCAGCTTTATTTTTGTGACATGCAAAATACTAACAAATATTAATACTAATAGAAAATCATACTAATACAAAATATTAATTGCTAAAGTGGAATTGTATCAGCAGTAAATTGGACACCAAAAAGAACTGTTGCCTACTTTTTACAGTTCTTCCAACAAATTCAGTAGGACCACCCAAATCTCATGTCAAAATTGGCATTATTTTATATTAAATCAACAAGTACAGTTCAAGTAGCAGTAATTTACGTGTTGCTAAACAAGCTCAGATGCAAATCTGGAATTGAAGTCATCACATCTGGAGATTTTGATTTGGGAATAGGCAAATTAACCTTTCAGATGTTGCTTTCCGAAAGATGAGAAGGACTTGGCATCCACCTTTACATTTCGGAAGTTATTTGCTTTTGTAAAAAAAAAGAAAAAAAATCCTCTTTTTCAGTGAATATATGACATCGGCCAGTGGTTACTAAAAGAATGTTCTGTAATCCAGCAAACAAACAAGGATGAACAAACAGGATGAAACAGTTTAAAACATGAATGTTTTATTTAAATTTAATATGGTTTATATACTGAATATGTCAAACACAACAATGTAAAAACTTAATGGTGCCATGTGTTCAAAACAAAAGGAATTACATATTTCATCCATCCGTAATTAAATAATTGTAACAAAAGTATGAGAGCAGGAAGTGCAATCCACTACGTTACATTATTGTGGCTTGAGACTCCAGGAACCCCGCCCCCGCACCATATGTATCCAATTCATTTTCAGAAAAAGCAAACCAGTCGAAAACAAAATTTCGACCAACTTTTTTTTTTTTATTTGGGGGGGCTTGCAGCCATTTCACATTACCTGCTTTGCAAGTGATGCATTAAAGTGACAGTGTGTAAGATTGAGACTGTTTTTCATTAAAAAGGAATAAATTAAATGATTGTAAATAAAAAAAAAACATACAAATGAATGTGTTCTTAATGACCAACATGTTTTAAATATAATCATAGGTCTAGTTATCATGAAATGATATTACATGGTGGGTGTCACTTCTCCTGAGGCGGCCATTTTTGTCATAACTACAGACAATGGCAAATGCTGCACCTGCAGCACCTCCTGGTGTCCATAATGAAAAACGGTCAAAATCTTACACACTATCCCTTTAACAATGAAGTCTGTGACAGAAGGTCTTCACAAATTATATAACTTACATAATAAAGTCACTTCTGTTGACTGTAGGATTAAATCCCAGCAGATGTTAGACCATTACATCATTCAATGTATTCTTGAGAAACATTTTGTTAAACTCTGCTGCAAAGACATTACAAGTTACGACTTAAGTTCATTTATTACTCACAGCAGCGACTAAAACTGAATTCATTCTCTCACCTTCTGTCTGTTTCCGTGGTTTAAAGGGCTTTAGAAAAATGTTGCGTCTTTACATGTCTTTTTCTCCGGCTTGTGTGCAGAAATGTGGTTGTCTTTTAAGTCCAAGGCATTCTTCGTTGCCAGTTTGCAGGACTTCTCCTGATCATTAACGCTGTCCAAACTGTCCTTGTGCCTACTAGCATCTTTCTTTTCAGTTTGCGCTTTTAAAGCTATGTCGAAAGAATGCGGCACATTGATTATTTTGTTAATTTTATGCTTCATTTTATGTTTCTTTGAGGGCGAAGTCAACAGTGCCTCAGTCTGGGGCGATAAGGAACTTTTAATGTGCGTGTATGTAATGTCGTGATGCGGAGCCAAAGTCTCTGTGTCATCTTCAGTTTTTGGCTTCTTAAGAGGGGAATGTTCTTGCTCACATTGCAAGTCAGAGATTTCTTGATTGTCATCCTCCTCTGTTTTGATGGTGGCTTTTTTGTTTTCCACACTCAAGTCATCAAAGTATTCCGAACATCGTTGGATGTTGTAACTCTCGCTAGTTGTCTCCTGGTGCTTTTTCTCATGGCTTCTCTTGGTGGCAAGATAGAGAAACCGCTGGGGACAGAAGGAACAGCGGAACTTCTTCTCTGGGTTGGTGCTCCAGGTTGAATTATCAAAGCAAGAGCCATTTTCCATACAACTATTGCAAATGTAATCGTTGCCACTAGGCGTCTCCCCTGGGGGACCCTGTTTACCACAGGTGCGACAGAAATACGGGTGCGAACCAATAATGTGAGCTCTTAAACCTGTCTCGGTGATAAAAGAGCTGTCGCAAATGTCACAATTGTAGGTTGTCCTTGGGCTACAATTCCTGTGAAGACTACGTTTCACATCTAGGCCACCCGAGACAGTGTCTCCCGATTGCAGGCTGTCCAATCGCTCCTCGCTGGCACCCGTGTCAGTTCGAACTGTTTCATTATAATCATGAAACAAAACTTTCCTGTGCTTGAATCTCAGCTTCTTTCTCTTCTTTTTCGATTTGTAAGAATAGTAAGGACGCCATAGCTCATCAGCCATGTCACAATCATTGGGATCCTCATGAGACTCAGATATTAAACCTGACATGTCTGGCTTGAAGCGGAGCCTGGGGCTCTCCAACTTGTCATCTGGATGGAGTTGACTTTGGCTCTCCACCTCCCCTAGTTTCCTCATTTCTCTCCTTTTCCTCCTTGGGAAAAGCTTGGACCCTTTGATTCTGCGGCGAATTATGGCTTCATCACCTATTTTTACAGTTATCTGACATAATGGCATTGCATCACCATCTGCAGATGGACCCGGGCACACAGGTTTGGCAATGTAGGTTTCTGTCTTTGACCCTGCTGTTTTTTCAAGACTCATTTTCTCAGTATTCGACTGAAGCATTTCCTTAGTCATTTTCTCCACTCTTTTGGCTGAAGCCGATAACTCGCTGAGCTTTTCAACAGTGTTCAGCGAGTCTAGGAATGTCACATTTTGGCTGATGTGATGTGAGTTTATTACATCAAGTGGGGTTTGTTTATCATCCACAGAATAATTTGCTGGGCCAGAGTTAGGAAGTGTACAGTCAAAGTTAATAAAAGGTAAACTATGCTCAGCATCTTTTCCTGTTGCTATCTGGTGATTATTGTAGTGCAAACTTTGATCAATACCTGTTTTACTGGGCTTGTCAAAGCTGATGCGGGGCATGACAGGCGCCACCATCTTTGTTGTTGCCATAAAGGTTAAAGGCAATGAACCACCGTCAGGGCAGCCGCTCAAACTATTTCCCTCAAATTGAGGGCAGAGAGAATTGCTTTCAAGTGGCCCTTGATAGTCTGTGTCATCACCCTCTGAATATGTCTGACTATATGTCTTATACCGTCTTTTCCTGAATTTCATAGGCAGAAGCCTGTATAGCTTAATAGGATAAACGCTAGCTTTCAGACCACCATTGGCAGATTTTCTCCTAATAGCTAGAGAGGGATCAATTCCGTGAAAAGACTTTTGGTGGTTTTTTAAGATATAATATGTCATGAATGTCTCCAAGCAGAAAATACACTGATAGCGGCGTTCACCTGTATGCCAGATTTCATGCTTGGTTCGGTACTCTGCCAAAGCAAACACTTTATTACAGTAATGGCAGGGATAGGCCCTCTGCCAGGAATGTACATTTTCATGCCGCTTCAGACTGGAAAGTGTTATATACACCCGTTTACATACACTGCAGTTGTATCTTCTCTGACTGCCACCTGACCTTTTTTTGATTTCGTCTTTAGGGGGCTCTAATTGATCTACAAGAAGAGAGCCAGTCACAGGGTGGTCACCAAGAGAAAACTGTGTATTGTTGGACTCCTCGCTCATAATACTGTCTGAATGAAATTCCTCCTCTTTGATATCCATGTCACTGGAATCTTGTTCAGGCTTTCCCCTCACAGCCTTCGGACAATTTTGCTCATGGTTGTGCAGCCGTTTCAGATGTATGAATTTTTTGTCACAAAACTTGCAAAGGAAGTGATTGCCAGAACGCTTTTTATGTACCTTGGAGTGAATTGCAAGAAGAGCTTCACTTCTAAATATCTCTGGACAGTGTTTACATCCATATATTGAGACACTGTTCTCTGCTTGAGGGAGAAGAGTGGTAGGACTTGATGCCATCTTGACACGGCTGTTGGAAAAAGGAATAACTGCATCGCTGGGGTTGTCTTGTTCATTCTGTGGATGTGCAGAAGTCGCTTCCTCAACTAATACTGGGTTCAATGTATTATTTTTTTCTGTGAGTGGTTTAATATGTATTGGAAATGAATTTCGAAACAAAGCGAATCCACGCCTGTGGCGCTTTTTGAGTGGGCCTGAATCCCGGAAAGTAGTTTGGTTTGGCTGTAATGCTGTTGACTTAGACACCTTCTTGCTGTCCCATTGACTCATCTGACATTTTTCGTCAGGAGCTTTATTCACAGCATAGGAGTGGTCTAAGAAGGTGTGGGTGTTTTCGTTGATCCCGTCGAGGCAGGAGGATTTGGGGCAACTTGCTGGGAGCTGCCCCTCGTCTGGTGACTGCCTACCCTCTTCCCGTGGGGTGAATGGATTGTTCCCAGGACACACCTGAGTGATGGAGAACGCATTGGTGATCCGTGGTCCTCTAGTGCCATCAATCTCCTGAGGTCTGGTAGCCTCTTCCTTGGTTTTTTTAAGCACACTAGTTTTGCTCCAGTCTGTGGATTTAACACTGTCCGATTGGTTTTGACTCTTGCCCTGTTTCTCTTGTCCTGCAAGCTTCTCTAAAAATGGAATACCAAGTCTTCTCCCTGCTGCTATTAGCTCCTTCTTGTCCTCGACACAAGAAGATGCCACCTTTGAGGAGTAGATAAAATTGAGAACGCAGGCAAAAACCTCAGACTTAAGGTCCATCAGTTCCAGCACACGGCTAGAACTCCATGTGTCATTTGTTAGAGCATTCTTGAAGTAGCCACTGCATGCTGCTAGGATGTTCTTGTGAGCACGGAACTTCACATCCTCCACTACAATAGTCACATCACAGAAAAGGCCTTGTGAGCGCTGCTCATTGAGCTTGCTGAGCACGGTGTGAGGGTGCAAACTATCCATCAGGTTCTAACTGAAGCGCATCACAGCCATCTAAAAAAAAGAAAACAACAATTTACATTAGTGCAAGAAATTAACTATGAAAATATCATTATCATTGACAAAATTTAGCCCATATCACAACACTAGATGTCAGTAATGTCTGGACAGATAAGCAGAGATCTGCCATCAGATCAACATTCTTTTGTAAAATGTTGACTCTCTTTAATCACCCCTTTAGAAATAATAAGTACTTTTTGTCCCATTTCTTCTTTTTTTTTTTTTTTTTTTTTTTACATATACAGTGGGCCCCCGGGTTACGAACTTAATCCGTTCAGCGGCTACGCTCGTATCTCGAATTGCTCGTATAGCGGGCAATCCAAACCCATGTTAATTCGTGAGTGCGTGCAACGCGCGCAGAAGCCTTAGGTAAAATCATCACGCTGTATACATAAATTAATATTAAGTGACATAATCTACTGTACAGTTGCATTAAATAACAAATACAAAGGATAAATGACTTTTACCTTTGGAAAGACGTGACTTGTGCTGAGATAAGCAGAGATGAGCAGAGATGAATGCTCTAAGTCAATACGGTAAATCAGATATGCTATTGGTCTTACAGTGTCAAAGTAACTTTTTCAGTCAGGGTTTTCTCTACTTCCTTCCATCCCAACCAGCTGTGCCATCAAGCTAGATAAAGGCGTTCGGCCAATAGCATATCGGCACTTCTGTGATTGACGTGTGACACCGGCCAATAGCATCTCCGTGAGTGAGACCGGGTGACCTTAATCGACCAATAGCATATTGGCGTCTCCTTGACTGACTGATAATTATTTGCACTTTTTTTTTAAACGGTTGGAATGTATTGACATCTTATTGATTAAAACACATTTAAATCTGTGACGATTTTTTGTCCTGCAATCGGCACACTTAATTTCATGTCAACTGTTTTTCCCGACGTGAATTGAGCACGGTGGAAGCGGAGAGGTGGTTGTGTGTGTGTTGCATTTACTAGGCAGCACACTTATGGCTTGTTCGAGCGTCAGTTCACCTTTGGTTACAACTCACAAAATTGCAACAATGACGCTGTCCCAATGCGTATCGGGAGATCGCCGACTAACCTGACATGCAATCTTGTCTAGCAACCATTATATGGCGCTGTATCATCACCCGTAATAGGGTGCAGAGATTAACCTCTTGAGTTAATACGGCAACGCATATAGGCTATTGGTCTTACAGTGTTACAGTAACTCTTTCAGTCATGGTGCAAATCACGGAGATACTAAAACATCATCCTCTTATTTCTTCCTTTACCGCTGCTAGTAATTTTAGAAGCTATGTCTAACAGATAAAGTTTGCAAAGTCTTCAAAACATTCCGTTTTTCACTCATTTTGTCTACTTCCTTCCATCCTGTCCCATCAAGCTAGATAAAGGCGTTTGGCCAATAGCATATCGGCATTTCTGTGATTGACGTGTGACGCCGGCCAATAGCATCTCCGTGAGTGAGACCGGGTGACCTTAATCGACCAATAGCATATTGGCGTCTCCTTGACTGACTGATAGTTATTCGCACTTTTTTTTAAACGGTTGGAATGTATTGACAATTAATTAAAAAAAAAACACACATTTAAACCAATGACAATTCTTTGTCCTGCAATCGGCACATTTAATTTCATGTTAGCTGTTTTTCCCTTTAGCTGTACAAACACTACACTTAAATGGTAATATATTTAGACACCGTGAGTGAGACAGTCAGTGTGAGATTGTAAGACCAATAGCGTTCACGTTACCGCCATAAGTATCTATTAATGATTGTAGATGACGCAACTGCTGAATATATTGACGCAGTTAGGCGAGAA
This sequence comes from Hippichthys cyanospilos, assembly GCF_059441005.1. Lineage (NCBI taxonomy): Eukaryota > Metazoa > Chordata > Actinopteri > Syngnathiformes > Syngnathidae > Hippichthys > Hippichthys cyanospilos. The sequence continues at coordinate 15,362,312 of NC_142379.1, read as the reverse complement.
CATTTCTACATACTCAATGGCTGGTTTGACGGAATGCTCGCAAGACGAGAGGTTTGCTCGTAAGCGGAGGACAAAATTCTCCCTGATCCACGCTCGTAAGGCGGAATGTTCGCAAATCAGGATGCTCGTAAGCAGGGGGCTGACTGTAGTTTGAGATGGCTCTGTTGGATGGATTTGGAATTTAAATAGTCCATAAACGCCAGAAATAAACAACGCGCGCGCACACACACACACACACACACACACACACACACACACGCACGCACACACACGCACACACAAACTAATGGTGGTCGTGCGTCATATTCAGTTTCACTGTTTAAATGTCTGTAAATGACTGCTAAGCAGAATTCTGTATGAAAAACGGAACGGCTTAAAGCTGTTACTAAGTGGCCACCCAAGGTTGGTGACACTGGTCACTTCTTAATTATTTAGTATGTCTCACTTGCAATGCTTTTGGGGAGGGGAGCAGGGGCGTGATCAACATAATCATATTACATTTTATTTCAACTTCAGGACACTGTGAACTAAAATATTATGTGACATTATACAAGGGTGTATGAACATTTTTAAGCATTGTGTATGAGAAACACTGACGCATGTCCCAAATAAAAGGGTTTTTCTACACGGGGATACAAGTGCTTCTGTGCCATTGGAGCAAAAGTTCAGCCCTTGATTGGGAACCGTGGTCAAAAGTAAATGTTAAAAAAAAAAAAAAAGATGCTAAACACTTTATGCAATCCTTGTGTTCTTGTTCCAAAATTTCAAATAGTGCAAGAAATACAATGTGGCCACAATTTTTAAACATTCATATGGGTGAAAATGCAACCGACCTTGTCCATTTTCGCCTACAGGCTTCTGTTGTTATGGCAACTTACTTTTACCGAGTGTATTGGAATGAAGCTGGATTGAAAACAATGTTACAATATATTGTTGTCAATACATCCACAAATATTTTGTGTTGTGAGAACCCCCAAACACTCACTCTTTCACAAATTCACTCTCATTCATGCCTGGTAAGCAATGTCATCTTTTGTCTTCAGTTGAAGCTTCTATGTATCTCTGATGTTATCTGTAACAAACATTCTACCAAACGGAATTCACTATCACAGCATGTGATGTGCCATGGGTGTAACAGCATGTGTCTGCTTATTACAAGTTTCACCTTGACATATTAGGGTGGACACACATCTTTGATCCCATAGGTTTAGCAGAAATTTTAACATCTATTTTTAAAGCTCATAATTTTGCAGAACACCTGCTTATAAATGCTTCATATTCACATTCTATGAAATAAACTTGACCTCACAATGAGAAATGTCTTCATATTATGCTCTTCGCAAACAAAGCGGGCAACAACAGCAACTAAGCAAATGCCGCACACACCTCCAACACTTGGTTCAAAAACAAGTGTGAGTTGAGATAAATCATGCAAAACATACCTTAATTTGGGAAAAAAATCGAAGTGGGTAACGCAGTGCCACTTTTCTATATATCTCAAACATTGTTAACAAGAAAAAACTGCTTAGGGAGAATAAGACTGAAGTCCTATTTTTAATCGTCAGTAAACATCTGGAATGTATAAAAGCTGTCCTTTCAAACATCTTTGCTCATTCACTTTCACCGATGATGACTCTAGCTTTCTTGTCATTCGCTTCTCTCTTTGCGATGTCCAAAAGTGGATATGCCCTGTTTTCTCTTCTTGAGGTGTCCCTCTTCTGTCCTTTGACAGCATGTGGCTATACCGATAGACTTTGTGCTAACTGGCCAATTGACACGTTTTTTGCAGGAAACTGCAACTTTTATCAAGCTTGGCAGAGGATTGTCGAGAACTGAGAGATGCCGGTCACTATAACATGCAAGCTCTGCGCTCGATACAAATGCATCACTGGTAGCAGGAGTCCGATGGTATACATAAATGTCCCATTATTTCTCCACAGCACCAAAGCAGCTATTTATCTGCAATCTATTGCTGAGCATAAATCATTCACATCGTTATTTCATGCACAGTCTCACCCAGTGTAACAGTATGTTATGTTACACACAAGCCCTTCTTCACCCGTGCTAATACAGAGGCAGTGGTTGGTAATGCAGAACCGGATAGAAGATGGCGGCAACAGTAGTCCTAATTTCTGCTACTGCAAGCAAAGAACAGACGGCTCTCAATATTTTCACTCGCAATTTCAATGTGCATGGCACCTGGATGCTTGGGGTAAAACAGTTCTGATAGTGGTGCAATATATGCCGACATAGAGGGTGTTGATTGCTGCAAAAGCAGCAGATGCGTCAGCACTGCAGATGAGAGGGGGAGGGGCTGAAGCTGAACCCACCATGGCACTCTGAGCCTCTGAGAATGAAAACAGGGCTTTTTATTTCCACAACTAGGTGTGGGAGGGGGTGTCACGTGACACTGTATTCTGTCTCCAAGATGGCTACAAGCAACTTAGAGCTTATACTATTTACTGTTCATAAAGAGAAACCAGCATACTAAATGTCAAACTGATCAAACTAAATGTCAAACTAAATGTCAAACTAAATGTCAAACTGATCGCCCAAATTAATTGTGATGTATATAATATGGTTCAGAAATGATGTAATATCATCGGACTGATCACCCAAATTTATTGTGATGTATATAATACGGTTCAGAAATGATGTAATATCATAAATGCAGCTAACAAAGGCCATATATTACATTAATCAGAAGAACAGCCAGTGAACTAGTTTGTGCTATTTCATCAAATGGTTTCTACTCACTTTACTATGGCTCTACTTGCTAGTGGTGCCTTTACACTGGCATAACCTAGTGCTACTTCGCAATCCTAATCTACCTGAGGTCTCACATGTGCTGTCACTGTATGGCTTTAACCACTAACCACAACTTGCTCAATTGGTCAAACTGATCTGTCTTTGCCAGGCCATTTTAACATTTGAGAATCCTTAAATCCTCTTGCTTCAACGCTCACTGATGTTTAAAAACAGCACTCAAAAGGGGGTGTGCCCGGAGAACCCTTGGGCTTGTTAGGGGTAAGATGGTTGGGTGTGGTCCGGCTGTGATTGACAGCAGCAGTTAGACAGTAGTGATAGTCCAACTCCAACTCATGAACGACGCAGATTGACTACATGAGAATCACTATGTGACATCAGTAGTCTCTGCTCATCCAATTAGAGGACGGACAGACAAATTGTTTCGATTCCATTGTTTAACCTGAAGATGGCACCACACAAACCATTTTGCCTTAATTCAAGCTTAAAACAAACATGCACTAAAATGTAAAAATAAGGACCAGGACTGTAGACAGCATTAGCAAACTTTTTTTTTTTTTTACAATTTATCAGGGAAAACAAACAAAAGTGCACCAAATTACACCTGAAGGAACTTTATGTCAGGCAAGTGGCCAGATTAATGGATGTACGCTTATTCTTCAGGTGTGTAAATGTAGTCAAATAAATAACTGTCTCCACTTTGTTCGATTTGGCCTTATAACACCAGTTGCAGAACTTTAGATATTTTTCGATCGACAGAAATGTAAAGAAAGTTGAGTCAACATGGATTTGTTGCTGATGATGTCATTGATTTTTTTCAATACAGTACACTAATTATAATTGAAAAAAAAATCCTACAAGTACGAAATGCCATAAAATACATATTCACCTACAATGGACAAGTCAAACACCAGATTTCTGCTGAAGCGTTTCACTTTTGCCGCGTTGAAACTATAGCCAACAGAAATAATGTGCAGTAGATAAACTCATTTCCTGCCTAGTGATTTAATATTGTGTTTGTGTAGCCACTGGAGGCAATCAATGTGCATTGCGTCTGTTCACTTCTTGCTTACGAATTTGAACAAAACAATTGCAAATTTGCTTATGGGAAAGAATATATTGTTTTTTTTTTTTCTTTTAAAGCTTGTCACATGAAAGGGGAGACTTTCTCTCTCCTGACCAAATGTATAGAAAATTGGCATTGAAAATCTCTGCGATGACCCAGTGGGATATATTCCAGCCACTGGAGGATTTCGGAATGTAGTATATATTCTGCAATAAAATATTTTGTATGGGCATAGGAAATATGCTCGATGAACTAGCAGTAGTAATTCCAGCTCATAATACTAATACAGTGGGCCCCCGTGTTACGAACTCATACCGTTCAGCGGCTATGCTCGTAACTCCAATTGCTCGTATGACGGGCAATCCAAACCTATATTAATTAGTGAATGCGTGCAACGCGTGCAAAAACCTTAGGTAAAAACATCACGACTTTATACAAATATTAAAAATTAGAAACATAATCTACTGTACAGTTAAATTAAATAGCATAAATATACAAAGGAAAAATGACATTTACCTTTGGTGCGACGTGACTTGAGCTGGGTGGAGGCAGAGGGGAGCAGAGACCAACCCGCAGAATTTATGTATTTATTTTCTTAAACGAGAACATATCACCGACGATTTCCTTCTCTTTAATCCATAATAGAAGAAGCCTCTCTATTTTGTTGTTGACCAAGGTCTGTCCCCTGGCAAGGAAAGTCTTGCCCTAAGAAGATTGCCGAGCGGTTACGGCCATACTCACTAGCAAGGTTAACTATGCGTGCGCCTCCTTCGTATTTTTTTATTATCTCCTGCTTGGTTTCTATTGTCATCATTCTCTTACTTCTTCCTTTACCGCCACTTGCAATTTTAGAAGCCATGTCTAACAGATAAAGTTTGCAAAGTCTTCACAACACATCGACCAGCTGTGCCATCAAGCTAGATGAAGGCGTTCGGCCAATAGCATCGGCATTTCTGTGATTGACTTGACGCCGGCCAATAGCATATCCGCATCTCCGTGTTTGAGACCGGGACTGTGAACTTGATCGACCAATAGCATATCGGCATCTCCGTGACTGACACCGTGACTGAGCCAGTGACTGTGACTTTATAAGACCAATAGCATATCAGTGTTATCTGTCACAAGCAAGAATAGTTATTTTTGTTGATGCAGCAAAGTAAACAAATTAGTGCGGACGCTATGACCGGCATGTTGGATTGTTCGTAAGACGAAAGGTTTGTGCGTAAGAGGGGGACAAAAAAACGGCGCGGTCCACGTTCGTAAGATGAAAAGTTCGTAAAAGAGGGAGTTCGTAAACCGGGGGCCCACTGTATTTTATTCACAATTGCGAGCAGCATGGTTTCAGCACATTTATCGAACACTTTGAAAGCAGAGAGCAGCTTGAGTTTCCAAGATTTTTAACCCTCATTTTATGCACTGGGTTTTATTTTACAATATTCAAAAATGGCAGGGTTGTTAATAATAGTGTTCTCAGTGCTTTGTCAAATTTAGAAAACATTTATTTCACTTTATAGTGTCTTAAATTATGATAATTAAAATATCTTAATGTTTAGTTTCTCAAATTACGCATTTCCAACACAAATAATGCATGTTCCACCATTCTCTGATATTAAAAGTCCACTTTTTTTGGCAAGCAGCAGAAGATTTGAAAATCAAGTGAAGGTTGGACCTCATCATTGACAAACCATTCACACTCAACACGAATCCCTGAGATCTTTCTATGTCACCACAACAAGCACACATTATGAGTTGCTTACCTAAAGGTGCAGAGGTTCTTGAATGTGCAACCTTGGAAATTCCTGTGACGTTTGAGAACACCACTAGAGTCTTGCCTTGTCTTTGCTCTGGATCAAGCGTTTACCATCTTCTTCACTGTTGTCAAGAAGGCCGTCTGTGGGACAAGCTGCTGGCACGGGATCCATGATTTTGGCATTGCCATGTATAGTTAGTAGCCTTTTGTGAGCTACAGCCACTGCTGCGTCATTTTCATTGCATCACTGACCCACAAAGACGAACTCGGGCTGGAGATGAGGGGGGAAAAAATCAGCAGCACTTCACGATGCCATACGAGCAAACACATAAATGAGGCCACCATTCTGCCTCAGAATGAGGCCTAGTCACTTTTTTTCTATTCAGGAAGTGGTGTTGGTGGTATTGCAGTCAGATTCTTAATTATGTAATGATTTGTTTTTTTTTGTCATCGGTGAGGCAGCTGAGAAAGCAGTATCCGGTGTTTAAAGTCTAATATTAGACCAATACCTTCCAGTCAAATTTTGTGTGGTCATGTCAGAGCATATCATTCCAACATAGCAAGCTAGCTAGCAGATTTTGAGACTTTATGTACTTACACTGTGTTTAGCCATAATCTACACACACTATAAAATGACATAATCGTGATCATTACGTGTAACACTACATAATGTTAGTTATCTAATAAGTACATGCCTTGCAGAATCATAGATATTTAGACTGTCTGACGTTTTGTACCATCTGTTTAACTAGTAAAAAAGAGTATCTTGTAGAAACAAAGAAACAAGATTGCTTAGGCCTACCTCTGTCTGACGGTACTGCTGCTTGCTTATGCTGGTTTCAGGTGATGTATGACTTTTTCCTGATGTGTCTGGAATGTGTTGTAGTCTTTAGGCCTGAAATGGGAAACAAAATGACAGCACTTGTTTTGCACACGTTACCTACTTGATCCCCCGCCTCCTCCCGCCAGCTGACGGACCACTCTTTTTCCTTACCGCGTTGCGTCCTCTGCCGGCCGCCCGGGAAATCTTGCTGAAAGCGCAGTGCCGATTGCTTCCTGCAGAGGTCGCAAGAGCTTTTTACTGAGAAAGGTAAACAGGAAGCAAGCGCGTCTAATGACCATTGACCTTGTTAATAAGTCACGCTTCTTGTTTAAATGCTCTATTTATAGCCTCCATTCCCAAATACTGAGCATTTCAGTCACTTGTAACTGATTAAAGAATTCCGGGTGATCGTGACATTTTTTAAATCTTTGACTAAAAGATATAGATGTAGATACAATATACATACAACTGACAGAATTATTTCTGCATAGTCTTAAAAAATGAGACGTCACTTGAAATTTAATTCCAATGTTGAATGCTACACTTGACAAATACATCAAATATAAATGTCTCTGCCATTCTGTGTAGGAATGTGGCAAAATATGGGTATGTGACGTGCGTCCTGATCACATCACATCATTTTATTCACCGTAACAACTAATTTTTAAATCTTAAATTTAAAGATTAGAAAATGGAGGAGTCCAATTCAGCAACGGTGTTCTAATGCAGCTAAGACCGGAAGTTAACGTCAAAAGAATCTAGTCCTTGCGCGGATGAATCAGGCGGATGTATATCACAGACAGTTGTTTGTCTCTCAGCTGATGTGAAACTAGCAGCGAGAGCTAGATAGGGACTGAGAGAGAAAAATAAAGGAGCTGGTGCACTGTCTGTTACAACTACAACACTGGAAGAAATAGGTAACACCACTAAGACAAATGTATCTGCTTTCAGTGACACTTGGGTCAACAGCTTTAAGACCTGTCGAAAATACCCACAATCGAAATTGATTGAAGGACGTAATGCTCTACTCTTTGTTTAAGGTCTCGAAATCCCGTCTATGCTTTCCTGTTCTGTGTCTAATAGGTATCAGAGGCCATTTCGGTTTGCTAGCTTACGTGAACGTGCTGGTAGCCACCATCTAAAACGCGAATCCCGTACACTTTGTTCAGGACGATTCAGTTGCTCTATAATGTACAGCTTTTGATATGTACCGCGAATTCGTTGCTAAAGGAATCGCATCTCGCCAAGCTGACCAAATAGCAAGCTTGCGACAACAAGGCATGCTAATATAAATTAGCTTCTGTGACAGTGTTAGCTAGTAGCTGTAACCCTCTTGTTTGGTTTGTCAACGTTCAGCGTTAACCACCGCACACGACTGTCCTGTTGTGCTCAATTCGATGTTAAGGTCAGTATTTTAATTTAAACTCTGCAGTTATCTTAGTTGATGGCAGACGACAGTGGAGCTACAGTGGGCCATCTATGTCAGCCTACCTACTGTTTACAAGTAAACAAATTGGAAGCGTTTGCCATCCTGTCTGGCTAAGCTAGCGTTAGCTCCCAAATAATGCGTTAACAATTTGGTCGTCAGGACCAAGGTGCTTAACTATTGTGTTGGCGCAGGACAGCATTTTTCACGGTTTCAAATGCCAGATTTGTTAAGTTTACAGCAATGACACGTAGCCTGCTAGCTCAACTTGTGTCTGCTTCTGAAACATTAAAGACAAACGCGAGTTGGCGTCACTTAGAGTAGGACATTGGCCTTCTGTCAGCTCGGAAAACATTAGTGAGCCTTAGCCTGCTAACATTGCTTAGCGATACTTGCGAGTACTACGTGCACATCCATCCTCGTTAGAGAGATGCCGGGTATGCCTGGTAACTATTTTCATATAATTTGACTCTCTTATGTAGTTGCTTTATTCATCACATACAACAGTGAAACATGTAAGCTAAACTTGCGTGAGAGTCCTGTTGACTGCTCCGGTTGTTAGCAAGAGCATATAGGGCAAATATATCACGACAGTCGCTATATTAAAAAAAAAAAAAAGAAAGTTAGTTGTGCGCCTGATTAATTTGTAGCTCGCTCGCTAGCTGTGTGTCATGAATCGCCTTCGATGCTACCGTTTTCGATATGTGACGCTGACTGGATTGTTAGGCGAGCGAATGCGGATCATGTCAGAAGGGCCCTGTTTCTGTCTCGACGATACCCCAAACTAACCTCCTGGCACGAATGGGGCAAATGGTGCGAAAATAATTAAGATAAAGACGAGTGAGTTAAGTTGATTTCTTCAGCTTGGAAATGTTGACACGCCGGTACGCCAACTACGCATTTATTCAGCCCATTGCTCCATTAGCTGGTAAACTTTAGCTGATTGAGTGTCATGTATGCGGTTTCTAACAACGTGTCCTAAGAATAGCGACAGTCTAGTAGTTAAATCTGCTTCAGTTTGGGCTTCTTAACGTGTATGCACTGTTCACAAGGCACACGTTCCGTGTTTAAGGTACTAGCTTTACATGCTAGTAAGCGCCTGTAGAGAACTACGTCAGCCTACCTATCTTCTAATAGTCTCGGTTGTGTTATGTTACCGGCGCATCAGTTATCTATCTCATTTCGTCTTGCCGACAACGTTATAATTCAACAGAAGAAATAGGTAACGTGGTCCACCGAATGGACGGATAAACTAAGACCAATATGCGATGTTGGTGAGGGCCTGCAATGGCCCTGCGAGCTTAGTAACTATGGCGTATTTTTATGATCACTCATTCCATGGTTAGCTCCTTTGAAATTCTGTGCTTTTTCATTAGAAATTCTTGTTTGTTGTTTTAGACGTTTTTGTTGGTTGATAATATCGTTTATGTGTTCTAAACATCACATGAAAGTTGTTTTGATTTATGTCCTTACTAAACTACAGTCATTTTAAAAATCTGTTAAAAAGTCAATTGTCAATGTTGACCCTCTTTTCAAAATGTGCGTACATACAGTCCAATCAAGTGTAGTAATCGTTTGATTTCTGTAAATGACTAATCATATGATCAACAAGCATAATTGTGCTCAAAAGGAAATTGTTTATATGAAAATTTTCATAACTGTATTTCAACATGGGACTAACCTGTGTGCAGTATTTTGACTGTTGTTGGGTCATTTCTTCCACATCGTTATCACAGTATTTTAGCCAAGGTATGGCACACTCTTTGTTGTGTGATAACTAGGTGGTCGTGCCATGTTGAACTTTGACATGTTGTCACCGTCTGGGTGAAATTTCAGAACCCTATTGTCTTTTTTCAATGCGTTCCCTTTGATGTGAAATGCCTTTGTAAAAATACAAAGGATTGGACAAAATACTGCTCAAGGAGAAAAAACAAAACAAAAATTGTCTTCTGTGCTAAAATACATGTGTATTACCAATTTGATTAGATAATCCCATAATGGATTGCCCTGTTCTTTCCCAGGATAGATTTCGATTAGTTTGCAATTATTTGCAAGTGATGTGAATTTAGGAAATACTTGATGAATTCTGATAAATAATCTATAGTAGTTGTATTACATAACACATTTAAGATAATGCTCTCTAATCCATTTTGATTTCAGTGAATGGTAGTGTCTAGAAAGGGTATGTCCCTTCAGGAGAGAGGTGCCAATGTCCAACCGGCCTAATTCCAATCCAGGGGGGTCACTGCGCCGTTCACAGAGGAACACTGCTGCGGCCCAGCCACAGGACCATACAGTCGGAAGGTCAGTTTTATTGTAAATAAATTATTATACCTTTTGTTAAACCATTTTCTAATTTATTGAATATGTAACTTAAATCACAGATTTTCTGAGTACCTGAAATTGAATCTCTAAAGTTGAATGTCCTTGAGAGAATGTTTTTTTTTTTTTTTTTCCCCAAGTCATCCCAAAATATGGCTTGGGAAAAGCATCTCTTGAGACGTTAGTTCAATGCACATTTAAAGCATTGTTTCTTACCTTGTTGTAGGTTCAAAACTCACCATTTTCATACATGAATTCACCAAACCTCCTGTAATTGGAAAATTAAATATAATAAAAAAAAATAATCAAAACACAGGCCAATATTTAATTGATGCTCAAATTAACCATGCATCGGTTGCATAAATTACCACTGTGGTTAAAGAAATAAAACAGCACAACATGAATGCCACAAAAAAACAAAGATAAAATGAGTATTGACTCCCATTCAAAGTGCCTTTTGCAGTTACCTCAGAGCAGCTGCACACGGGTACCGAGCTATGCAAAAAAAAAAAAAAAAAAATTACAGTGGGATTCTCACCCGCACACTTTTGAGGCTCTCTATACAATATGATACACTGTATCAATTTTTTAAATACCAAAGGTTGCTTCAGAATGAAGACAAGGTGAACAGTAAAATGGTATCATAACACTCATCATAGTTCAGTACAATTAATGTTTTATTACGTTTTTTACACTTAAATTTTTGGCTTATCAACATGGTGAGTGTGGGCACCAGGTAGCCCCAAGGACCACATGAGTAGCCACAGGTCTGTTAAATTATAAAAAAAATAGCTCTCCAATAATGGAATATTATGACTTCCCAGGAATGTCGTAGAAGTGATCATTTAAAAATGTGGATTTTTAATGTTCCGCTTTACATGTCTCATATCCAGAATATGACTATGTTTTTAATTTTTCTGCACTTGACAGAGCTAATGCTCAAAGGCAGTTGGCAAAAATTGTTTGTTTGTATTAAATTTACTCTATGTGGGCTTAAGTAGGAACACCCACACGGTTGCTTATACTTATATTTCCAACTTTACAGGTTGCAGTCGGAGCAGGTCAAACCAAAATCAAATTCCCCTCCTGAAAGTAGAAGGCCTATATCCAAGGCTTCCAAAGCCACAAGCAGCTCAGCCACTGGCCAGACTAGAGGGCACAGCTCAAAAAGGTATCAGTCCTCTCTGTTCGGTTTTCATTGTTTTAATTTGTTCAAATTTATGGTGTAAATTTTATTCTGAAATGATCATATAACATGTATATTCATTTGTAAGCACTCAGTTTCTTAGATCACATTTTGTTGTTTTCCTCCCAAATTTGCAGAAGCGGACTTGCTCTGTCTGTGGCATCTTTCGTATTGCAAGACGACCCAGGAGCTGCAGGGACATCTGAACAAGAAAGACCAAGCCATCAGTCTAAGAGCGAAGGCACCCGAGGACTTAAGCGAAGTGAAGCTCCCGACCAAATTAGCACCTTAGGACCGACACCAACAAAAAAGGCCAAATCCCTGCCCTTGCCTAGAGATAGTACCTCAGAGACCAGGAAAGGCCCAGCTAAGAAAAGGTCACTTGCTGCAGAAGCACCTGCATCATCAGGTAGAGGACAAAGTAAGAAAAGTGGGGCTGCTGGGGCCTCACCAGTCCAGAAACGGAAGAAAGCAGATTCTCAACCTGGTCTCAGTAGCACCACCGTGTCCCTCCCCAATCGTACCGAGGGCAGAACTGTTAAACCCACCAAGCTGGCGTCTAAATCGGCCGCCTCAGCCAAAGCTGGGTGCAGCAACGTGACAGACACCTCCTCTTCTGCCTCCACTTCCTCCTCCTCTTCCACTACAGGCACAAACAGTGCTACGACGCAAGGTGCCCGAGTCAAACAGGGGAAAGACCAAACTAAAGCTCGGCGCTCTCGCTCTGCCTCAAGCCCCTCTCCTCGCCGTAGTACACGTGACAAGGAGCAGGCCAAGTCCAGCTCTTCAAAGTTTGAGTGGGCAACTCGCTTCAACCCAAAAGTCAACCTGCCAAAACCCAAACTGTCTCTAACTGGATCATCCAAAACTGAGACATCCAAACCAGGACCATCTGGATTACAAGCTAAACTAGCACGTGAGTTGTCATTTTTGAAATGCTTTTGATAATAGAGAACTTGGCTTGACATCTTCCTTGCAAAGTGATGTGTAGTTTTAAGGTCCAATCCAACTAAGTCCTCCGTAATATTTAGGACATCGTTCCTGAATGTATGCCACATATAAAGTAACAAATCTGGCTGTATTTCTTTGCAGCAGTCATACAAGTAACTATTTTGACACTGGGCAAGTGAGATGGCAAATTTGGTCTTTTGAGCCATCATTGTGGTGAGAACATGAGCTATATGCAACAACTGTTCCAGGCTTTATGTTTGACTTCCTCATTCCATCTATCATAGTTTCAATTGGCCTCAATTACAAATGTGTGATTCAACAATATATTAATACTTAATTTTGTGTGTATTCTGTAATCAAATTTATAAATGTTTCAGACCATGTTAAGCATGTAAACAAATCAAATCAGTGATGGTCAAGCGTCAGATTATTATGATTATTCTTTTAAACAATTTGTTGGATGGCAATCATCAAAAACACTGTTTTAATTGGATCACCGATTTGAGTCACAGATTGTTGATATCTGGAGAAAAAAAAAAACAGTAGCACTTTGACTTAGAAAACACTTTTAACCTTAAATAAGTCAAATAGGACCTCTGGTATTGCATGAACAAAACTGATATTAACTATAACTATAACCATATAATGGCAAAAAAAAAAAAAAAAAGAGAATGAGACAACCTGAAACGTTTAAGTCAATGCGCGTTGTGTAGGCAAACTTCAAAATAAAAGCATCCCAAAGCAATTGCTTTGGCTTGTATTATTTTATACTTTATTTTTGGGTTAGCTTTTGTGTTGGTGGTTATTCAGTCATGAAATAATATTTGAGCTTCTACAACATTTTGAAATAATGGCACTCACACACCCAATTAACAATTATATTTTTGTATTTTTATATTTTTGAGTTGGGCAAGAAAAAAAAACTGCAACTGAGATGATTTAGGAGGACTTTCAAGATTGTTATCAAACTAGAAAAGTCCTTTGCTCAGCAGACTACAGTGGGCCCCCTTGTTACGAGATTAATTCGTTCCGCGGTTGGGCTCGTAAGGCTATTTATCATATGGTGGGCAATCCAAATCTGTGTTAAATAGCTGATGCATTTAGAAACATGCATTTAAAAACATCAAAATTGTACATACATATTAAAAATTGACACCGAAATAGTATAGTAAGAGCTATATATATATATTTATATACACACACATGTATACAATCAGAAAAAATCATACACATAAACACCCGTGTATACAATCAGAAAAAATATAGAAAGGATTTGTTTACATTTGAGTGGCGCTTGTTATGCCCTATTCCCGAGTAAGGGTAGCCAAGGCTAGGCCAGCTTCGTATTTCTTGATTATCTCCAGCTTCGTTTCAATATAAATCATCTTCTTACTTCTCTCTTTAACTAATCACTGGCAATTTTGGGACCCATGGCTAACCCATTCAACTTTGAATCAAGCAGTAAAATTAACTATAAATACTTTTTACCACCCCTCAGTCCATGCAATTAACTATTCAGTGTACATGCTAACTCAACAATCTGTGCAGTATCCTTTTATGCATTCCGTTTTACTTGTTTTGTTTGTTTAGATACAATTGTATTGGTATTTTTTATTACTTGCACTTATCTTGTTCGTACTTCTGTTTATTATCTTGTATTATCACATTGTATGGTGTACAATGACAAAAATGTCATTTCTTCATTCATTAATGCAGATTCCAATTAAACTGAGCTATTTACAATAGACAATAGACAATATAGTTAATTTAAATACACACACATTACAAAGGGACTTGTGTATTTTCATTCAATACAAAAAAAATAACAATCATTTTAAATAAAATTACAATCCTATCATTAAAGAGTGCAAATGCAACTTAATTAGTCCGTCCATGCATCTATTTTTATGTCTATTACATCAGCCGAGGACAGGTTGTGGTTACTTATTAGTTTTCTACATTACTGAGGCTACCCATGAATAGTGAATTTGTACTGGCGTAGAACAGTCACAGCTTTAGAGCAAAACAATCTATTTGTAGGTAGATACCAGTTCAGTAGAATAATCAATTTGAAGTAAATACACAGTTGTCCGTCCATTACCAGACTGTAGTCATCAAGTAGCATCCAGCTAGTTCGATAGTTGTCCTGTGTTGTATAGCTACTGTGTTGTTGTATGTATGTTTCCATGAGTATCGTGATATTGCAGTCAATAGGTGTCTTGTCTTGTGTTATCCTTAGTCACCACTTCCATGTAATCCACCTTATGTCCACATATTAGCAAGAAAAATGCTGGGTAGGGAGAACTGGTGCTGTGTTAGCTTAGCTTAGCTTTAGCCTAGCTCTCAGCCCTCAGCGGTTATTTTAAGCAGCCCTATGCCGCCTGCGAGCAATTCCAATCAGTCGGATAGACTGTGAAACGTCAGATATTGTTTGTATCTTAGGGATGAGGCGACAATCGCTAATACAGCGGGCCCCTGGTTTACGAGATTAATCTATTCCGCGGTTGGGATCGTAACGCCAATTCGCCGTATGGTGGGCAATGCAAACTTATGGTAATTAGCTAATGCGTGTAAAACCCCAGGTAAAAACATCCAAATTGTTTATACATATTAAAAACTGGTATTAATATAGTATAGTAAGTGCTACTTATTTAAAATATTCATGTATACAATTAAATAACCATAAATAAAAACAAAAATATATATAAATGATTTATTTACCTTCAAAGTGACATGACAGCTTGTTATGGCCGTATTCCCTAGTGAGCCTAGACTAGCTTAGTCTTCTTCGTATTTCTTGATTATGTCCAGTTTCGTATCCATACTATTCATCTTCTTACTTCTCTAACATCCCTAGCAATCTTGGGACCCATGGTTAACCAAATCAAGTTTGAATTAAGCAATAAAATGAACAATAAATACCATATTAAAAGCACTCTCACACGAAATAAATTCTTTAGGCCATCTTTATGACCCCGTGCGCCGACCAATAGCAGACCAGCATCTTAGTGACCTGTGACACCAACCAATAGTAGACAAGTATCTTAGGGAGTCATGACGCCGACCAATAGGGGAGCAGCATTGTAGTGATGTAGGCAGTGACGCGTGTAGTAACATGTGCGCACACTGACTGCCATGTTTGAGAAGAGAGGTTTCCTTTTTTTTCTTTTTTTTTAAATGTCGTAAGGTGAACAAAAATGGCATAAAGAGAGGACAAAAAAAAACATCCATCTACATCGTAAGGTGAAAAAAACAAGGCAGGGACGTCGTAAACTGGGGTTCCACTGTATAATGGTTTTAATATTGCTTATTGACGAGTTAGGATGTAAAAACCAAGCTATTCGCAATAAACACACCCGAAATGCGAGTAGCACTGCTAGCTTGCAAACTCTGAAGGGACACTATATCTTTCCTGCTGACTGAACTGAAATGTATTTTGTTATTTACGATCATTGTGTTACCCAAGACAATTGACTCGGATGAAGATTATGTGTTGTGATGGGGTTGATTGCAAATCATTGATTTCAGGTTTGTGCATGCGGGGTGGCGGGGCTATATTTAAGTGCGCCTGTGTCCAGCTGTAAGATGTCACTTGATTCAATGTTGGAACCAGGATGCATTGACAGTTTGCAACCCAAGTGCATCTGATTCCTTTGGGAGTGGGTTTTAATTTGTGACGGACTGAAGCAAGGGAAGAAAAACACTATCCCCCAAAACACTTAATGATGTAGGAAAACAGGTGGTGACATGTAAAATAAAAAAAAAAATAATAGTGACTAGTTGACAATAGGAAAACACAGTTGACTAACTTATATAATCAA
Organism: Hippichthys cyanospilos; assembly: GCF_059441005.1. NCBI lineage: Eukaryota > Metazoa > Chordata > Actinopteri > Syngnathiformes > Syngnathidae > Hippichthys > Hippichthys cyanospilos. The sequence continues at coordinate 15,346,201 of NC_142379.1, read as the reverse complement.
TGTCGTCAACTATTCGTGGCAGCCCCACTTCTTTTGGACAGGAATGACGAGGGTGGCATGCATATTCACTGCGAGTTGTTTCTTTCACTTGATGCCTGATGACGGTGGCGACCATAGTTGTTGATCAGCTGCAGTTATATTCACACCTTGAAGCAAAGCACACCAAGTGCGTTTGAAAGCACATTAAGACCACCTCGGAAAGTGGGTCTCATCTGCTTGTTTGATCTGCACCAGGGTTTGTTTGGTTTGATTCACACTTGCCTAAAAGGTTCAGATCAGCATGGGGAAAGGAAGCACAGTCCGTTTAAAGTGAACCAAACAGTGGTGTCAATACACCACAAGTTAACTGTTAAATGTAATGTTGCTTTCACATGAATATGCAGTTTTTTTTTCTAACCAGTCTGAGCACCATGTTTGTCACAAAACATTGTGCCTCATCCATATTTATCATGAATGAAAATAATCCATTGCACAATGACTCCTGCACATTGCCTGAGTTCCATCTAATGATGTCCTTTTTCAGGAAAACCTTTTCAGTACCATCAATTAACATTTAAAATATTTTGTACACATTTTGAGTGCTCTGCTTGTCCATACTTCATGTGGATGTAGATAAATGTTTTGTTCTTTGACTCAAGAATAGCTTTGTCTTGTGATGTTCATGTTCACATTGGAGAAAGTGGAATTCCCTCGCTCTGTGATGTGCTGTTCTCTGTGGCGGTCAACTACCACAATGCCACAGACAGGCCACACTGGAGGGAAATGTATTCTTAGTTTCTAACTTGACTGGTGTGGGGTTTTGCCCCACAGCAATGTGGTTGTCATTTTTAATTTTATTTCAATTATGCTTCCACTTTGTTTTTTGTTTTGCCACCACCACTACCAAATCACACATATGCAGGTATACAAGGAGCGATACCAGAGTAAAAGCGGCATGCAAAATTTGTTGCACATTAGGAGTGTGCAGAGTCATTTTAGTCTATCACGCTAGTCTCATGGAGTACTTGAGCGGTAGTGGCAAATTTATGCTAGACGTAGCTATAACCGAATCCAAACCACTGGTAAACACTGGCAACAGGTGCCGAATGTCAATACACAACCTTGTGTTTTTTTTTTTTTTTTTTTTATCAACAGTTGCTGTAGAAAGATTTGTCAAGATGGTATGCCTTGACACACTGCCGGGAACAACTTAAAAATAAAAGCGTACCAAAACCATTCGTGTCCATATATTATTTGGTAAGCTGTGGTTTTTTTTTTTAAATTGGCCACCTAAGCTGCGTTTGTCAATTTTGAGTACCGGATCGTTTTTCTTATCCAGGAAAATTAAATATGACCTTGTTTTATGGTCATACAGAGCATTAACTTTGCCTTGACATATTTTTTTGACTAGTAAGCGAGTGTCCGGAGCAAGAAAATTGCCTCATTTATTTTTTTTAACCAAAGTATGGAATTAATGACTGCTTTAGTAAATTTTTGGGGATCTTCTGTCAAAAAGATGCAGTGTGCAGACTGAAATTTTTTACTGTTTAACTATCAGTCTGTCATCCTTTTTTTAACCCCCCCCCCATTTAAACTGTTTAAATGTCCTTGGAATTTAATTGAATTTGTCTTGCACAAATCTACTCTTACTTTAGTCACCCTTTGATTGTCTTTCACAATATTATACCTAACCTAATTACTCATTTTGTTAGATGAGGAAATGGGCTACCAAACAAACAAGTTTACTTTAAAATATTTACAAAATTCACGTAAATCTGGGCCAGAGGCAACCAGACATCCTTTTTTTCCCATGAAAAGTTGGCATTCAGGTGAATTGTATCCATGAAAATGATTGTTGGGTCACTCTGTTCTTCGCAAGGGGCCTCAGCGTCTTGTGCTTTGGGCCTAAAAAGGGAGACTCCTCCTAAGTTGGCTTGGTTATCAGCCTATCAGTTGACTCAGTTATGTTTGTAGGCAGACAGACGCACACCACTCTCTTTAGAAGAACTGCACCTCTCAGTTAATTTCTCATCATCCGATACCTTTTAATACTGTACCAAATTCACAGCATTGGTGGTAAGTACACCAATAAAAATGCTTGTGCTTGCTTAACTCATTTAACGCATTTTGTTTTTGGTAATGCCATTTTCATGCAATAGTTTACTTTCATCCTTTGCAAAGGAACACAAAGGACTCCAAGGAATGTAGTCTCATTTCTTAGGATGTGGTACATTAATGTGATAGTTAATCTTTTCGAAGAAGTAAATTATGACTCTTGAGTTTAGCTATGACGGTTGCTCTGTAATAGTGCCATGGGTTCTAATAATACCACTAGTCTCTCTAGCCATTGGCGCAGGCATTGAAAGAGATTTGAACCCACTTAAAATACATTTTCAGTTTTGGTATCATGGCTGTAATATTTCAACATAAATGTTCAAATCCCTGTATAATGTTTCACCAGTTTTTAAATGTCACCATTGTTCACCATTCAAGGTTTGCGAGAATCCACTAAAAAGCGCAGCGAGTCTCCTCCAGCAGAGCTCCCCAGCTTTCGGCGGAGCACACGCCAGAAGACCACGGGCTCCTGTGCCAGCACCAGGTATATGTTTGTATATGTACCCCCCATTGCTAATTAGATTGTGGAGGAAAAAAAGTTTGTGATCTGCACATTGTGAAGACACTTGGTGATATTACACCTAGAGGACATGTATTAAATGTATTTGCAGTGATTTTGTATTACATTTGGTGGCCCTTTTGTTTGGGTAGGGTAAAATGAAAAATTGATATGAAATCACTGGTAATGGATAAAAAATATTAAGAATCACATCAGCCTGTCCTTACCATGCCTTACTATGTCTGCACAAGTAATCCACAGTTCCACAATTTAAACTGCAACCAAACTAGAACTGCATCAAATGTCCTCATTAACCAACAATCATGAATCTGGTTTGACTTTGAAGATAACAGACATGTTTAATTATTTTTCTGGTGACTCATTGATTTTGGTTATTACAGTCGGCGGGGCTCAGGCCTGGGCAAGCGTGGGGCAGCTGACGCTCGCCGACAGGAGAAAATGGCTGACTCTGACAACAACCAGGATGGGGCTAACTCGTCAGCTGCTCGCACCGATGAGGCATCACAGGGTGCCTCAGGTACCTCCTTAACCATTTTATTTACAATTCTTATGTTGAGAAATTAAGCTTCTAAATACAAAAAAGGGATTTAGAAAAGTCTGGTCATAATTTCACCGCTTTTCTCATTTATGAAATAAATCTGATCTACCTTTGCAGCTTCGAGTTCTGTCACTGGAGCAGTAGGAATGACCACCTCTGGTGAGAGTGAATCAGATGACTCAGAAATGGGGAGGCTTCAAGGTACCGCATCTTTTCATGTACTCAACATTTGTTTACCACAAATTTTGCATAATGTGTCTAAAACTGCCACTTGGGTGTTTTTTATTTATTTTTTTTATTTTTTTTTTTTAATATAGCTTTACTAGAGGCCAGGGGTCTACCTCCACATCTGTTTGGCCCCCTTGGACCCCGGATGTCACAGCTGTTTCACAGGACCATAGGCAGTGGTGCCAGTACGTAGTATTATCTTAGCACATTTGTCACTTGAGTTAATTTAGTAGTCTAAAAACCGTTAACTATCCTTTGTGCAGGCTCCAAGGCTCAGCAGTTACTGCAAGGCCTGCAGGCCACAGGTGACGAGTCCCAGCAGCTCCAAGCAGCCATTGAGATGTGCCAGCTGTTGGTAATGGGCAATGAAGAAACACTTGGTGGATTCCCTGTCAAGAGCGTTGTGCCTGCTTTGGTGAGTTTTAATCTTTTTGTCTCGTGATGCTTCCCCAGACACAATGACAGTGTCTTTACATGTCTTTACATTAAGGTATACCTCTGGTGATCCTGAATGTAGGTCTTGATGAGAAAAGGGAGCAATATTGTCCTTTTTGTCAAAATAGTTCATCCAAAATTACCCTAGTTTTTTTAAAGGACTCCACCATTTTGGGCGCAGATGTAAAATCAAGTCGTTGATGGTTGGTATCAAGTGATATACCATATTGTTGTTGTCATTGCTAAAATGGAGTATTCTGACAAAAGTAAAGAAGAAATAAGCCACTGTGGATATTTAAATGAGCCAGACAGGGCCTCTGATTCTGAATCCGGCACTGAAAATGATACGACTAATATGTCAGATAAAGAAAATGCTGCGTTGCATTGGAAAGACAGCAGGGCAAATATGAAGGCTGCTGCTTTGATCAAATGTCAAAGACTGATATTGAGTGTTTTTGTTGCAATGAACATGAATTTGTAATGGATAAAATTGACTAAAATTGACTAAAAGGGTCAACGTTAAAGGCTGATTTACCCCCACGTTACCCACAAACCATTGCTCGAACTCATGCACATCAGTGGCTTCATCAAGAAGTGTGTGCGTGCCCCCGCTCCCAATCAGCTGTGTGTGTTTTTTGATGGTACAGAAGACAGAATTGCTCTGCTGTTATGTTATTCAAAGCCGGATACACTCCGCTTTGATGCGGTTCCAGCCAAACTTGTGTGAAAAGTTCTCGATCATCCATGCTCACCATTCCTTTTTTTTTTTTTTTTTTTTTTGTCCAAGCCCTTACTATGGTGATAAATGCACCCACTAGTTTATCTTAACATGGTGAGCTCTGTCTTTTCTCATCATCTCTTCTCAGTTTTGCTGTTCTATTATGTTTTATTTTGGCGTCACGTTGTGAATTTATAGGTCTGGGCACACATACGTAGTGCTTTGATTTACATATGTACACTTACATATGTTTTTGTTTTTCCTCTTATTGGGGCACCGGTATTGCATTGTGTCCTTATAGTCAGGGGTGCACGTAATTTTCTGGGTGGGTTACTACCCACATGAGTACCAGGACATAGTGTTTAGTACGCGCACACTTTTTCCTTTTTTTTTTTTTTTTTTTTTTCATTAAACCGTCCCCCTCAATGTCCACCTCATTTTCGCTCCCACATTTACAGTCTGTGTGTGCACAGTGACCATTGCATTATTCAAGGCTGCATCCTTGAAGAGTTTCTCAAGTCCATAGGTGTCAAACTTCAATTGAGCTTGCTGATGAGCTAATCATTTGAATCAGGTGTGTCGGGTGGAGAAACCTGGGAACGTGCAGGATGTTGGCCCTCGAGGACTTGAGTTTGACACCTATGGTATACGGACACACGGTTCGTTAGAGATCCAGTTGAAGTAGTCCAAGGAAATCTTGGGTAAATTCTCTGTCCTTGTAAAGTGACAACGTAAATGATCACTTTCACACATTCACAAGATTGATACGCAGCCCCAACAACTAGTCCAAGCCACTTCAGTAAACAAAATAGGAAGGCACACATGCTTAGGCGAATGAAGGGAAATAAGAAAACATTACACAGAGATTTTGTTGTTCAGTTTGTCTAACCACCGAGCAAGAAGGCGATTAGCTATTGCTATTCAACTTGTTTTTTGGCACTACGTTCACAGGCTCTTTTCAGTCTAATAAACAATGACTGAAAGCCGCCCCCCCAAATCACCCCATATCAAAAGCACCTGTTTTGTCTGCTAGCTAAGTACCATATTTTCGCGTGCGTCAAGACATGACAAATCTTGAAGCCACTTTTTAGAAAAAAAAGAAAACAATTGTTTGGCTCAGGCTCTGTTGTCATGCATTATAGTTAGGTAGGTACACAGCGTGAGTGAAGCATGCAATGGTACGTATCTGTGACTTTTGCGTACCAGTTATATGCACCCGTGATTATAGTGTTTCCATAGACTGGAAACCTGCACGAGCTGTTGCTGCCGGTGACTTGCCTATGACTTGCCATTCAATGACTCTGTCATGGCCACAGCAGACGACAAGGCGCGAATATGGCTGCCATCATGGTGTCTCCAACAGAAAGTTGCCGAGGCTCTATAAGCTTGCGTCAATAATGCCAGTGCAACTGAAAATGAAGCATATTTATTTTTCCTTATGAGTTCCGAAGGTACAATTTAAGATAAGAAACCTATGGCCAGTTTTACTTTATAATTATATTTGTTCAACCTCCTTTCACAGATTACACTGTTGCAAATGGAGCATAACTTTGACATTGTAAGTATGCTGAATTTTTGTTTTTTTTCCCCAAGATTTTTTTGGGGGTTTAGTTCCATTGAAAAAAATATCTATGCCTCCAGATGAATCATGCATCCCGTGCACTCACCTATATGATGGAGGCCCTTCCCAGGTCCTCAGCTGTGGTGGTTGATGCTATCCCTGTCTTCCTGGAGAAGGTAAGACACAGGTGGGGACACTGATGTGTGCCTAATTTTGGGGTAGGTATGAATTACCTTTTATCAGTTGATTTAATATGTATAAATACACACACGCTTGAAATATGAAATTAATTTGTTCTGGGATTGCTTACATATAGTGGATTTTGTGTGTGTGTGTATCTTGAGTCCAGTTTCTAATGAAAATTGACTAATTCATGCCAAGCAAAAAAAAAAAAAAGAAAGGAGTACAAAACGCCCAAAGACTTTTTGTTTTTATGTGCGTGTATGTGCGTGTGTGTGTCTGTGCGGGGAATGTCATGTACGCAGCTTCAGGTGATCCAGTTTATTGACGTAGCTGAGCAGGCCCTGACTGCCTTGGAGATGCTGTCGAGGCGACATAGCAAAGCAATTTTGCAAGCTGTAAGTATGTAAGGTTAAGGCATCTATACAGAAAGTCTTTCTAACACACAAACACACACCTCTAAATTACTCTACATTGATACAATGTCATTCTTTCAGGGCGGGCTTGCCGACTGTCTGCTCTACCTAGAATTCTTCAGCATCAATGCACAGAGGAATGCCTTGGCCATAGCAGCCAACTGCTGCCAGAGCATAACACCTGATGAGTTCCATTTTGTTGCTGATTCTCTGCCTCTGTTGACTCAGAGACTTGCACATCAGGTACTTAATTTGCATAAAATTGAACAAACCTACATTGGTTACGACACGAATATGGTTTTAAAAGGGATTTTTTAAAATACAGTGATCCCTCGTTTTTCGTGGTTAATGGGGAATGCCCCCCCCCCCCCTTGCAATTAGTGAAACCCCACTGAAATTTTTTGAATTTTTTGTTTTACAATTTTATTAAATATGAAAAGTATACTGCTGTATATTAATTTATTTAAATCTTAGATTATTAATCTTTATACAGTAAGCTTACTGTTATTCCTCCCCATCCATTTTGCTGTAGGATGGAGAGCCGCGGTCATATTAGTGGCACCCGGAAGTTTAATTAAAGCAAAGCCTGTAGCAAACATGATAATCACAGATTACAGTTGAAATTAGAATTTATTACAAGAGAAATCTGGGTAAAGTCAGATTTTCAATGTAGTGCATAGCTCTGTTCCTGTGTTTGCTTCTAAAGCGTGTGTGCGTGTGTGTGTGTGTGTGTGTGTGTGTGTGTGTGTTTGCTCTCGGCACGTGATCGGCTCCCGGCATAACTATGGAAGTTGGAGCGGTAGTAGATTACAACTCCTGCCCTCATTGGTTGATGGCAGGAGAGCAGGGCACAAGTTGTCTCTCTCTCTCTCTCTCTCTCTCTCTCTCTCTCTCTCTCTCTCTCTATCTCCCCATTTCTATCTATCTATCTATCTATCTATCTATCTATCTATCTATCTATCTATCATATATATATATATATATATATATATATATATATATATATATAAACGAACACCCTGTATTACGAACACTTCGGCTTACGAGCGTGGACCACGGAGATTTTTGTCCCCCGCTTGCGAACAAAACGTTCGTTTTACGGACAATCCGACATGCCTGCCATTGTGTAAGCAAATATATTTTCGCTTGGCCGCGTCATCAAAGTTAGTAGTTGACGCTTGTGACAGTTACGTGAACGCTATTGCTCTTACAACGTCACAATCACTGTCTCAGTCACGGTGTCAGTCACGTGACTGAGACAGTGACTAACCCCATATTGGATGGATGCCAATATGCTATTGGTCGATTAAGGTCACCCGGTCTCACTCACGGAGATGCTATTGGCCGGCGTCACGTCAATCACAGAAATGCCGATATGCTATTGGCCGAACGCCTTTATCTAGCTTGATGGCACAGCTGGTCGGGATGGAAGGAAGGAGAGAAAATGAGTGAAACGGAAGGAAGGAATGTTGTGAAGACTTTGCAAACTTTATCTGTTTGACATAGCTTCTAAAATTGCTAGTAGCTGTAAAGGAAGAAGAGGATGATGACAATAGAAACGAAGCAGGAGATAATTAAAAAAAAAAAAAAAACTGACACCGTGACTGAAAGAGTGACTGTGACATTTTAAGAGCAATAGCATATCACCGTAATTACATGTACTTTGCGGGTTGGTCTCTGTTCCTTCCGCCTCCACCCAGCACAAGTTACGTCGCTCCAAAGGTAAATGTCATTTATCCTTTGTATATGTTGTTCAATTTAACTGTACAGTAGGTTATGTTACTCACTTTTAATATGTGCAAATAGTCGTGATGTTTTTACCTAAGGTTTCTTCACGCGTTGCATGCATTCATGAATTAACATAGGTTTTGATTGCCCGCCATACGAGCAGTTCGAGTTACAAGCGTAGCCGCTGAACGGATTAAGTTCGTAACCCGGGGGCCCACTGTGTATGTATGTATGTATGTATGTGTGTGTGTGTGTGTGTGTGTGTATATATATATAATTTTTTTTTTTGATTCTTCAAAAAATAAAATAAAAAACATTATAAGAATAAATGTATACATAACTATATAAATGAATAATAAAAAGGTAGCTTGCAGTTATTTTTGGGCATATTGTTACTGTTTAACTTTTTAAAATTTACTGATGTAGAAAGTCAGTAAAACATTACAAAACCAATTAAAAAAAATGATTTGCCTTTTATTTGAATTATGCTTTCTGTTCATCTTGGACAATGTTTCAGATTTTTTTAAATTGCTCTTTTTAATCTCCCTGTAGGACAAAAAGTCTGTTGAGAGCACTTGCCTCTGTTTTGCTCGGCTGGTGGACAATTTTCAGCATGAGGAGGTTTGTTTGATACATTTTTTTTCTGGTTTATTCAAACTTATTTTGCCATTCTGAGCAATAAAAAGCATTTTTTTCTCTATTGTATTTTGATAGGTAAAATGTTTAATTGCATAATTTGGTGACTATTATATTTCATGTACAATTAATACTTTTAAACACATTTTCCCATTGATATATAAATTGTATTTCATGTACAATTAACACTTTTAAAAACACATTTTCCCATTTGCTGTCGACTGAAAATGACTTCACAATCTCAAGGCCTGGGTAACGAACATGGCTCACCTGTTTTCTGGCATTGGCCATGTCACATTCACTAGTTGAGCTGTCACTGGTGATTATTACCTGAGCCTTGAGCACATGCTATTTATTGCTATTTATGCTTTTATTTGCTTCTTTTTAAAGGTATTATCTAGACATGAGAAACAATTTTATGTTTTTATGGATTAAATAGTAACTTTTTACTGCTGAAAATGGCTAAAACGTTTTAGTATTACTCTAATGTTTTTTTGCAAAGCCAATTTTTGTTTGACTCAACAGAACTTGCTGCAAGAAGTCGCATCTAGAGACCTTTTAACCAACATTCAGCAGCTGCTCGTAGTGACACCCCCTATACTTAGCTCTGGGATGTTCATCATGGTTGTACGCATGTTTTCTCTTATGTGTTCCAACTGCCCGTGCTTGGCAGTTCAGCTCATGAAACAAAGTGAGTAGCAAGTCACCTTAATCCTCTATGGTTCATATTTGAATGTTGCCTCATTAGTGAATAGCGAGCAGTCTGCCTGTTCACACTGCTCATCAGATGAAGCATCTTTATATTGTCCAATTTTGGATTGCAAAAATTCAACCCAGCATTTATTTTTTTGCATATTTTACCCATTATGTACTTTACTCTATTTCCCTTCCACCTAGGTTTTCAGGTACTGCTATTCAGATTTTGCTTATTTTGGTTATAGATTATATAGGTTAATTGTGCCACCCCCCTCCCCAATTGCATTTATTTTTAAGAACTCATGCGTTCTCAGTCCTTTATTGAATGATGGAAGAACAGTTGAACACAAATTTGAAGAGCACACTGTAATGCTAAATAAATAAAATAATAAAATAAAAAATACTACAAAATAGATTTTTTAAAGTCGTAGTAGTGTTGGAATGGTATGAATTTGCCTCTAAGCACTCGTGGGTGTTTTTTCCCCTTTTGATGATTTTTCTTTTTCTCACCCTTTTCAACAGACATAGCTGAAACATTGCGCTTCCTCTTGTGCGGGGCATCAAATGGCAGCTGCCAGGAACAGATTGAGCTTGTACCACGGAGCCCTCAAGAGCTCTACGAACTGACCTCTCTTATATGGTAGAGCTGATTTTCTCATTTTCTTATTTTTCCATTATAAAGGGCTCTCTTAACAGGTACACTCTTAAGTGAATCATATTGAGACATGATAACATTTACATGGTCTTCTCCCTTTCAGTAATACTGCTGTGTGTAAATAAGTATGGACTCTGATATTGGTTCAGTCTAGTTCCTTCTTTCATTGAAAATAGTGGCATAACAAAAACAGCTAACATGAGCTGCTGTTAACTGCAACAGGCTCTGGCTGTTAACAGCCAACTGAAATCCGCACTCCAGCTCGTCCAGTTACGGTAATTATTAAAAGTAAGAATATGACTGATACAAAAATTGCACATCTGTGCATCAAAATTCTACTTATGTGGTTGACAGATCAATCATCCTCGAATGGTGTCGAATTTGAAAAAAAGAAAGAAAAAAACCACCTTTAAGTTACCGTGTATAGGATGCACCCATTTTTTTGGTCTTTATTTTCTTAAACATGCGTATTATTTTTGGGGAATTACAGTATTTTTCGAAACATTAAGTGAAGCTGTATGATGAGCTCCTCTAGCACACTGGTTTGGAATTGCTGCCTTTGGGAAACATATGCAAAAACATTCACACACATTAACATTACCTATCACATCAATCTATACCTAACACCTCAGAAAAATAACTGTTCTGAAGCATTCTAAAACCTGTTCTCCCTCTAGTGAGCTGATGCCCTGCCTTCCTCGAGAGGGCATTTTTGCAGTTGATGTAATGCTGAAGAAGGGCAGTGCTCAAACAACAGAAGGAGTGATATGGCAATGGAGGGATGATCGAGGGCTGT